>NC_079206.1:37096523-37365977 GCF_026745355.1 Beta vulgaris subsp. vulgaris | reverse complement strand
AAAACAAAAGGAACATACAGGAGAGATTACTAACTAGCACAAAGGTAGAGGATACCTTAAGGATACCGACCATAGTTGAAATTACTCTTGTCAATCTAAAACTCTCGTCAAACTACCAAAGTTCAAAAATTTAAGTCCTTAAAAAGGAAGGGGAAAAAACTATTGAATACAGGAGATCAAGCGAATGTATCCTAAAAATACTACTGAACATGCAAAGTTTCAGAATTTTATTAGAAGACTGAATTTTCATCAAAGGTTCTCTTCATCCTTAACCCAGATACAAAACCAAAGGATAGCTTCACTTCAGCCCGAAAGAAAAATAACATATAGAGTTTCAATTTTTTTTTAAAACTGGAACTGAGAAAACTAAAAGAACATATAAACCTCTCATTAGATACAATAAAAACCACAACTGGGCATTACAGTTTAGAGTAATTTCAAGGGCTTTCTTCAGATATCATGAATGACCCTTGGCCATAACAAGCCAGCATATCTACACTGATTAGTATCTCGCTCGCCAAAATGTAGCCATGTTAAAGGAATATAAGCAGAATGTGCTCACTTGGTCCACAAGTGAAGTAAATCCTTGCGCTTGCTAATTTTCTTTTGTAGCTGCAGAAGTCCATAAAGCAGGCTCAACTGTTGGTGGGCAGCCAGGGACAGATATCCATTGGAACAATCCGGTCACAACCTCGAACAACAGAGAGGAATAATGATAGTATCCACCTCCATTTACACAACTTCCCATTATTATTGTTGTTGTTCGAAATATATAGAACAACCTAAACAAATCCTAAGCACACTAAACGAGCTTAAGAAGATAAAATATTAAAACTAGCTAAGCTAAACAACTTAACAAACCAGCCTTTGTGATAACTATATCACATGACATACTAGGATAAAATTCAAAGACTCCTAAACAATCAAACAACTAATAAGATTCCAATAAGGGAATTAGACTCCTAAACATAATAGGATTCCTTTATCATTTACACGCCTAAAATAAAGAGTTATAAAGCAATTGAAATACATAGTTTCCTTACAGAACTAGAAAACTACATAGAGAATCCTAACAGAACTAGGACTTTGAGATAATTATGCTTTTCCACATACATCATCCACAAATATAATTATAGTAGTTATATATAAATTTAATTTCCTATCTAGTGGCTTGGGGTGTCGATTGACGAGCTCTTTTTGAAAAAAGGTGGTTCTTATTAGATAATTTATAACAAACTTTTCTAGTATTAAACAGTTATACACATATTTGAAAGAGTGACGACAACATAGGCAACACAACACTGATGATGGAACGAAGTCAAAATACAATACGAATGTAAATTACAAATGTGACTTTTCTTTGCCCTTCTAAGCTTCTATCAACTAGACATTATATATTTTCCCAAACAAAATCATTGACTCAAAGCGTCCATTTTGTAAGCAAACTTCCTAAGTTTGTTTACAAATGCACAATTATGCTAAATATTTATCTAACTTATCTACTTCCTCCTGGCTCCAAATGTAGACTGGTACGCGTTGATGTATCTATTATTGGAATAGCACAGTATTAGAAACTTATAGACAATACAACTTTTATTACACCTGGTTGTATTGTGAACATGATACAAGTAAGATTATTTTGTATGTTTATTGTTCATTTGAATAATTACAAATGAACACAATTGTACAATGGTGGAAGCTCCAAATGAGCAAAAAATATCTTTGGATGTGATGTGCAATAAAATTACTCATTTGGTTGAATGTCGAGAATTCTTCGATGGCCATCGTCAGACCCTTTCCCACCGGCTTGCTCCATTATAAATCTCATTGGTGCACATTCATACAAGAGCCTTAATTTTCCATTCTTGCTCTTTCGATATCTCGGGTAGCCATTAATGCCGCCATATAGGAGTGTCCGAGGAAAGTCCCCGACCAAACTTCCAATATACAGAGCAGAGTAAGGCTTCCCACTTGGTCCAGGCTCTTCAAGGTCATCAATGTACTTATTCAATTTTTCAACCCACATTTGGTAATTACCTTCATTAAAAAGAATATATTTTTCTGGCTTTGGGTATCTTGATGTCTTCTGTGGTTAACACAAATTCACCATACATAGGATCTAATGTGAATGCATAGGCCCTCTTCCTATTGTTAGTACAAAGATCACCGAGCTCGAGTACATACAATATCCAACAGCTAAAAGATTATCCCCTGGCTGGCAAACATTAACTACGCACCTCAGCTCTTCTACGCTTATCTGCATTACATTGTTCAAACTATCATTTATCATAATTAAAGATTTTTGCAATCATAAAAATTATTCAATCTTTTCCATTATCAATTTCTTCCCATCGTCAAGTATTTTTACGCGGCTTAAAAAACTTAGGTAAGGTATAGTTGGAACTAGAGCTGTCAAAAAATGACTTGATCTCATAGTCTGCGTTGAATCTATAATGACCTGTAACTGACTTGCACCTGAAATTTTGGCAAAACAGCTCACCTGTAACCTCACCTGTACCCGACATGATAATAACTGATACCAGCTTTGGACCTGATACTCTATGACCTGAACCTGAACTAATACTCGTCCGAAAAACACTGAAACTTAAAATGATTCGACCTGACAACTATCTAAACCAGATTCGACACCTGACCTGATTAGGACTTGAAACTGATTATAACTCGACGTAACTTGTCATTAACGGTTAACCCGACATGTTATGACCGGTTACCTGAATGTATCAGACCTGTTGCGACCTGGTACATTATTTTACGCGACTTATTACTACTTGCATGTTACCAGATTTTACTCGACTTGTTGATTGTTAGTAACTCGACTTGGCATTGACTTCACGACATAGAAACATAAATCATAAACTAACACTATTATAAAAAAGTCATATAACTAGATGAACTATTCAAGTATTTTTTTCAATAAAATCATTAATAGTGATACTAATTTTAAGCTGCGCCACACAAAATCCATGACCTATTCCGTGCTTGAAGTGACCAGAAAGTGACCTAAAACCAAGTATGGTACAACCCGATAACTACCAACCTGAACCCGACTCGAACCCGACCCAAACCTCTATGGTCCTGACTTGATAAGTATTCGCCCCACGCATAACCTGAACTTAAAGCACCTGCTATAAACCTGCGATAAGCCCGATCTGACACCAGATGATCACGAAAGATGACGTGTCTCGAAATTGACCATGCCGAACCCAACCGAACCTGGAAGCAGAAATGAACTGAGAAAGACCTGACCGAATTATGACTGTTCCCGAGCTGTACCCAACCTGTTTGATTTTATGACCTGATTGAACATGACCTGAAACCCGAGATGACCCAACCTAAACCCGACTCGAGTAACTAAATTGACAGATGTAGTTGGCTCAATAGAGGTTAGTTAAACGTTGTTATATTTAAATACTTTGTTTGTATTTTTTAAAATTGCACCACTTTCCTAGTATAGATAGGTGTTTGTTTTTAATTGCAGCTTTTTGTTATGATAAACTTTATGTAACAATTTTAGCTTATTACCCTCTCTTAAATTACTCATCCAACTTATTTAGTTATCCAACTTATCCTTTCTCTTTAAAAAAATTATCCAACTTACTCCCAGTAATTAAGGGCATTTGTATCCATTTTCACTTATTCCAGTTTTTTTTTTTTTTTGGCCCAAACCAAATGGCGACTAGTGGCAATAAGTTGTAGCGACTAGTGGCAATAAGTCAACAAACATTAAATAGCAAAAATAAGAGTAATTAAATTAAAAATAAGCTAAATTCAACAGTTATAATTTATTATTAACAAAAAATATAGGCACCTAAAATTAATGCCGACCAAAATCAATATGCAACCAAACATAATAGCCACAACTAAGAGCAAACCAGTAGGCACCCAAAAACAATAGCCAACCGAAACCAATATCCAACCAAACAGAATAGGCAACAACAATTAAATAGGCAGCCAAAACAGCATAGACAACATTGAAGGGGACTCATGTTAAGGAGCAACATGCACATAAATGTAAAACTAAATTAAATTGAGTTAGGATGATAGTACCTCAAGGACTCAAGTTACTGGATTCACTCCTAATAAGGAAGCAATACGAACTCGGGTCCAGTTCTAAGCTTGTACAGGGTCTCATAGGGATATCCAGCTCATCCTCATCAGCCTGCAACGAACCCGAAATGTCTTCAACCACATCGAAGACCTTCAAACCCCTATCAGTCTCAACATACATTGCATACGTTTTGCCGTCATTGTCATTGACGTTGAAGCCCGTAGCAGTGCAACCCAAACAGTCACAGTCCCCCTTCCCATGGACCTCAGTCTCACCCACTTTGAACTTTCTCTTAGACCCCTTGACTTCCTTTTCCTTCGCCTTCACCTCTTAAACCTTACCTTTCTTGGAGATACAATAAAAAATAGGAGTGGTAATTGTGCAGATGATTTCATGGGTAGACCTCAAAAGACCCTTACCTTTTGTCCCGTCACCCATTTCCCCACCTTGCTCAACCTTAGTGGATCTAGGCCTCAACCTCTGTGAAAGTAGTTTGTGGGCCAAGATATAATGAGTTGGGGGAGTCATAGGTTGTGAATTGGAAGAGGAGGGAAGGAACTCTCTTGGAAACCCAGTAATATGGTAAAATTCATCGACCACAACACCCAAAGCCTTGAAGGCATAAGGGCAAAGCAAATTCTTCGCGTCTTCACTGTCATAAAGCCTTCTAAGGCAAGAGGAATTTTATTCAAATGCATGCATCAACTCGCGGATGCTACCAGACTCATCATCGTCGTTTGTTTCAAATAGCGCATCCACATGGGGTTGCAGATTAGGAATACACATGTTCTTCGTATTTTAGGGTTTTTTTTGGTAGCAAATAAAACCAGATCTAGGGTTTTTCGGAAGTTGAAGATAATTTAGAAGGATCAGAGTGACGAATTCAAGTGATGAAAGGAGAATTCGATGTTTTTAGAGGGCTTTCGAGGAGAAACAAAAGAAATTAGGAAAGAGAAATTCGAGTTGAGGAGAGAGAAACAGGAGATGGGAAGAAGGAAAATTAAGGTGGGGAGCACTACAAAAAAAAATTGGCTATAGAGGCACATCATTTGGCCGACTTGCCTCTAAAACCCCCTTTTACCATCACATAAACATGGTTGCCTCTAAAGTATATGGTTTTTAGTGTCAAGTATATTTTGGTGCCTCTAAAGATACATTTCAGCATTAGATGAATGTTGGTTGCCTCTAAAATCATGTTTTTAGCATCACATGAATATTGGTTGTCTCTAAATTCATATTTTTAGCATCACATGAATTTAGTTGTCTCTAAAGCCATTTTTTTTAGCATCAACTGTAGTTAGTTGTCTCTAAAGCCATGTATTTAGCGTCACATGACTTTAGTTGTATCTAAAGCCATTTCTTTTCAGCAGCAATTGTACTTAGTTGTCTTTAAAGCCATGTATTTAGTGTCACATGAATTTAGTTGTCTCTAAAGCTATTTTTTCAACATCAACTGTAGTTAGTTGTCTCTAAAGCGATGTATTTAACGTCACATGAATTTAGTTGTCTCTAAAGCCAATTTTTTTAGCATCAAATTTAGTTAGTTGTCTCTAAAGCCAATTTTTTTAGCATCAAATTTAGTTAGTTGTCTCTAAAGCCATGTATTTAGTGTCATATAATATTTCATAGCGACACACTCACAAGTTCCACAAATAAATAATAGTTTATTCTAGATATTAAAATTCCAATAATAATCTACTGTTTTTTTAAAAAAAAAATTAATAATGTAAGGTTAAAAAAAAATATGTTAAATTGACGCATTTACATTGACGGATCTTATTGTATAGATGATTGTTACGGGTTGATATTATTTTGATTTCGGATAGTCTTTTTCTGGCAACTCGGATTTCGGATCTTTCAATATCGGATTGCGGCGGATTCGGATTATATCAGATGTCGGATGTAGGTACTATTCGAATTATATCAAGTTGATTCAGATTGGTTTCAGATTAAAATATCTGAACTGATTAATTAAATTGAACTGAACTAAATTGAGTTGAAAATAATTGTTTATGAGAACAGAAAATTGAGAACTCATAAACTGAATTTTCATAAAAGACAATTTTCACAATTTCACTACTACAAAAGTCAGAGAAAAGAAATCGAAGAAAGTTGAATCTTCCCTAAAAATTCAAGGTTAGGTAATGACTAATTTCACTACTATAAGTTTATAAATTTCAATTTTGTTGCTTACACATACTTTAATTTGAGTTCGAATATAATTTTTCAGACATTTGATGAACTACTTAAGTTTTTTATTTTGAAATTTAAATATTACAGTAATTCTCAACAAAAATTACAACACAAAAATAACTCCAATAAACTGTCCATTAAATTCATATATTCAATAAACATCATAGTCTTACAATAATTACCAAAAAATACAACAAACTTAAAAGAAATGACAAATAACAATCTAAAACAACTCCTCACAAATCTGAAAACCAAAAATAAAACAATCTGAAAACCAAAACAAAAAATTCTGAAAGAACTCCTAAAAAAACAAAAGGAACATACAGGAGAGATTACTAACTAGCACAAAGGTAGAGGATACCTTAAGGATACCGACCATAGTTGAAATTACTCTTGTCAATCTAAAACTCTCGTCAAACTACCAAAGTTCAAAAATTTAAGTCCTTAAAAAGGAAGGGGAAAAAACTATTGAATACAGGAGATCAAGCGAATGTATCCTAAAAATATACTACTGAACATGCAAAGTTTCAGAATTTTATTAGAAGACTGAATTTTCATCAAAGGTTCTCTTCATCCTTAACCCAGATACAAAACCAAAGGATAGCTTCACTTCAGCCCGAAAGAAAAATAACATATAGAGTTTCAATTTTTTTTTAAAATCTGGAACTGAGAAAACTAAAAGAACATATAAACCTCTCATTAGATACAATAAAAAACCACAACTGGGCATTACAGTTTAGAGTAATTTCAAGGGGCTTTCTTCAGATATCATGAATGACCCTTGGCCATAACAAGCCAGCATATACTACACTGATTAGTATCTCGCTCGCCAAAATGTAGCCATGTTAAAGGAATATAAGCAGAATGTGCTCACTTGGTCCACAAGTGAAGTAAATCCTTGCGCTTGCTAATTTTCTTTTGTAGCTGCAGAAGTCCATAAAGCAAGGCCTCAACTGTTGGTGGGCAGCCAGGGACAGATATCCATTGGAACAATCCGGTCACAACCTCGAACAACAGAGTAGGAATAATGATAGTATCCACCTCCATTTACACAACTTCCCATAGATATAACCCACTGGGTGGCTTCATAGACCCTGAAAAAACCATTTCATGACATGAATGTCAGGACATTTTTGAAAATCAAGTTTCGAGATAACACAAGGAGTCCGTAAATGACATCTTACCTAAGAGTTATTGTGAATCTATTGCCAAAAAGCTACCCAAGCTGAAGCCCTTCTTGGGCATAGCTAAAAGTTAAATATAAGTATCATTACCTATAAACAAGCATATTAAAGTAGATTCAAGAGAGAAAAACAACCCCAATATATATATATATATACCAAAAGTCACCAACTCTACCAATCAGCTTTGCATTGAGGGATGCCAATCTACTAGCACGCTGCTTGAATATAGTTACCTGTGAAGCAATATGAAATCAAATACATTGCCTCAAAAATGTGTTCCTAATTCAATTAGCCAACAGATGCTCCAGCACTGTGAAAAGGAAACGACACACTCAGTCGACAGTATAAGCAGGCATAAGCAAACCTTTTCAGATAAGGAGTAAATCAGGCAATAGAGCAAGCACAAGAAGAAAGATACACATGCACGCCAAGCTCAGTAATCTGAACATATATTGCTATAGTGTGACATAGGAGACCACATGGATTAAAAAGGTTTACCCAGAAAATTCGACAATGAACTCTTCCTTAAACTAAACTATGCAGCACAAGCAACGCAGAGCGGCAGAACCAATGTTAACTCCTCTACATTTCCTTCAACTATTCTTTTTATATTTTCTCGACGCCATTCAACACATTCTTTTCACATACAAGACAAACATATAAGTGTCCTATTTATTTTTCTTCTAGTAAGTAACAAGGCAGAAAGAGCAAGTATAGATGCACTGTGAAAATGTCGAACGTTTCGCATAAAAAGTACGACAAATTGTGAAAAGATTATCACTTTCACTAATCAATGCAAAGACAACAATTTATAAACAAAATCTGTTGCATTTAAACAGATATAATCAATTAAACTATAAGTGATAATGCAGCAACAACAAAGTTTCAATAATGAATTCAACCTGTTTTTCACATATAACTAGAAGTGATAATGCAGCGACAACAAAGTTTAAATAATCAATTTAACTAATTCTCCTAAAATTGGGAACGAATTTCATCGAATTTGAGATGGAATTGATAAAAGCGAAAAACTTTGAAGATGAAGGAAAGACGAAAAATGGAGGAGAAATAGAGAATTTACCAGCACTGCATGAAGTTAGAGGATCTTTATGAGATCGCCATGAGAGAATTTTGGAAGCTCAGCAAAACCCTAGAATTTGGCAAAAACAAGAGAGAGGGAGAGAGAGAGAACGAGAATGAAGTTAAAGAGAGGGAAAACAACTGGTATTGTTTTTTTTAAAGGGATGCTCCTTATTTGTTGCGCGCAAGGAGAGAAAACAATTCTAAAAAAAAAAAGAATAGCACGTATGTTGGATATTGCTTTTGGGAAGTGTCCCAACACGCCTAGAAGATTCATCATTCATATAGTAATCATCTTCATCACCCTTATAGTATATAGTATTTTGTTAAAAAAAAATTGAATTAAATTATTTCAAGGAAATCAGTTTTAGTTGGAAATAGTCTCTTATCTCACAATAAGTAGAGTGCATAGCATGTACACTAGTATTATGTTGAAGAAATTGTAACAATAAAAAACTGAAATATGTCAGGGAAATCGGTTTTACTGAGAAGCAATCTCCTATCTCACAAAAGCTTTCACAATAACTCAAATAGTAAAACATAAGAGACTGATTTTGGATAATAAATGGTTTGCTATGTTTAAGAAATGTGTTGGAACCTTCACATGTCTCCTATAAATGGTCTCCTTGGCCTTTTTTGTAGTAGTGAGATTTACTTATATAGCAAATAATTGAGTCATTTACGTAAAATATAGTATAACAGTATACTTATATTGATGTTATTGTATCAATGAGGTTTAAGCCATAGGTTTTCTTGATCGATACTTATAAGCTTCATATCAAGATCTTGTTAATAAGCAATAAGATTTAATCAATTAAGATATTGTTAATGTGCAAAATGATACAGGAATTTAACAAACCTCCTTATATGTTATGATTAACTTAAATGGAGAATTGTTATGTTGAAGTAATCTATTGAGTTACAGTGTTCTATATCTGTTGCAACTGAATTAGATGTTTTTGGTTCCATGATGAATTTAACTTAAAGTGATTAACTTAAGTATGGTATTTGTTTTATTTATCTTGAATAAAACTTAGGGTTACTGTCAAAGTAGTTGTTTTGAGTTTCAATATAAATTCAACTTAGAGACGACTAACTTAAACGGAGTATTGTTATATTGAACAGATTTGCTAAGTTACATTGTTCCACATTTGTTGCAATTGAATTAGATGCTTTCGTTCCGAAATGAATGCAACTTAAAGATGATTAACTTAAGTAGAAAACTGATGTTATTATCTTGAAATAGTTTATCGCCTTACATGTTGATACATCTAATGTAACATCAATTTCTTTCAATTTGACTTAGATACACTAGGGGAAAAAAAGGAAGGGCTGCGGAGGAAGGGCTGCGCTTTTGTACAAAAGCGTAGCCCTACACAACAGAAGGGCTGCGTTTTTTTATAAAAGCGCAGCCCTCACTAGTAGGGCTGCGCTTTTATAAAAGGCCACCCTTCTGACTAAGTAGGGCTGCGCTTTTGAAGAAAGCGCAGCCCTTCTTAAAAAAATTTGAAAAATTCATTCGCGGGCTTCAAATATTAAGCGGGATTCGTCAAATATATTATCCCTCATTCTCTCTCCTCTCTCACGTCCCTCATTATTCCTTTCCTCCTTCTCTCTCATCCTCTCATCCTCTCTTCTCTCTCAAAAACTCCCATAAACATTTGCGACAAAAACCTGAAATGATTTGCACTAAACATGCCGACGGAGTCCGATTGCCTATTGTGATACCTTTTCGGAAGCGGAACGGGCCAACGAGTCAAACCACCGCTAGCGTGATGTTTAGGTTTTTAAGCCATCCGAGTTCGTTTAAGCCTCCAAATAGGCATTTTAAGTTTTTCCGAATTTTTTTTCCCTTAAATTATGTATTAGGGTTTTGTTTTATGTATTTAAACATTATTAGGTTAATGTTTGGAGGTAGTTCTTGTATTTTCAGATCTATAATGTTCTTGTATACTTCTCTTTGTTTATTTTGATTAATGTTCTTGTATACTTCTCTTTGTTTTGATTAATGTTCTTGTATACTTCTCTTTGTTTTGATTAATGTTCTTGTATTTTCATCTTTGTTTTGATTAATGTTCTTGTATTTCAGATCTATAATTTCTTCTCTTCTTGTATATTAGTTTTTGTTCCTTTTTTTCATTTTCGTTTCATTCTTTTTTTTTTTGTTTGTTTAGATTTTCGTTTCGTTTCTCTTCTCTTCTGTTTAATTTCAGAAAATGTGAGATTATGAGTAAAAAATGTTAATTTTTTTTTTTTTGGTAGGAAGGGCTGCCTAGTTAGGAAAAAGCGCAGCCTTCTAGCTAGAAGGGCTGCGCTTTTCCTAACTAGCGCAGCCCTTCTAGCTTAATAGCGCAGCCCTACTTAAAAAGTGAAGGGCTGCTACTGAAAGGGCTGCTGTCAAAAAGCGCAGCCCTACAGGCCTTTTTCAGCGCAGCCCTTCTTCATTTTTCCACTAGTGATACATGCGTTTCAAATTGAATATAACTTGTTAACGATTAACTTAAATGGAGTATTGTTGTCTTGATTTAACTTATCGATTCACATAGATATATACCTTGAACCAATCCACTATTAACTTATTTTCGTCGATTACATATTTTCAGTTTTCAAATGCATAAAGCTTAATGACCTCAACTTAGATTTAATTTAAAGGTGGTCGATGATTAAAAAAAGCTTAAGCAATGCAACAATTGTTTTCCTCTTTCAATTATTCTTTTTCTTTTTAGAGTTACACTTGTACCCATATGGCCATATCTACATCAATATAAAAGAGATCTTTACGTTACCGGTTGATCAACGGAGTACTTGGTACAGAGATAGATATGCCTTTTCAACCATTAAAGCAAGTACTTGTTGGCTATTGCCCTCTTAGGCTCTTATATACGAGGGTGTGCATGTTTACTAGCTAGGAATAAAAACACTATCCTTTTCTACACCAACAGTGATAACTACCATTTCTGCAAGTGACAACTACCACATTTGTTTCTTTTTAAGTGTAATACTTTGATTTTGCTAGCTACTATTCACATATATACTTTGACTCTATTTTTTTTTCTTAAAATATAAAATATAAAAATATGATATAAAGTTGCTCGGTTTGTTTTAATAAATATATTCATAATATCAATTTTGTATAACTTTTACAAATTACCTAATTAGATATATTAATGGTTAAAATTGTGTATTGGCAAACATGAAAGTCAATCTGTTGTAGTGATTTAGATACAGAAGAATTATATATTTTGGCAGAATCTCTTGCCCCTGACTCCCTGATGATAGTTTTATTGTTGGGCGTTAAAAACAAAAAGAGAAATTTGTGTTGTTTTTTCCCATAATCTAATAACATCTAAATTATTGAGTAATTTCATAATAAAAATATAAATAATTTGAGTTTTGAATAAAATAATTAATTATAGCTCTAATTCCCACCATGATTGTCGATACGCATACCGCTAATCGAGCTAAATGTGGTCGTCCAGCCCCTAGTTCATTGGAAACTCTTGTACTATCAATAAGGAAAACAAAGACATCAAAGCTAAAAATTAAATTAAAACAATTTTTGAGTCAAACAAAATTATAGTAGTACTTCCTTTGTGCCCTATTACATATTTAAGTTGACTTCTTTGGTCAAAGTATAATAATTTTTAAAACTTATTATTTTTAAAGGATTTAATGAGATCTGATTTAATTTTTTGAAGTTATAAATTTTCATTAAAAATGTTTAAATCCCCCGCCCTTCAATGTTCTAAAAATTTTTGTCAAAAGTTTAAAGCTCCGCCCTCATATCATTCTGGTTTTCATTTAACTCTCATTTCTTCATCTCTCTCTCCTAGGTTTTCTCTCCCCCCTCATTTCCTTCTCATTTCTTCTTCACTATCTATCTCTGAAGAACTGTTGCTGCTGCTGATGCTGCCGCTTTTTACCACCGCGACTGCCGCCTCCTCTACTCACTCACCGACGGTCCTTCACTCTTTTCCTCATCTGCACAGGTATTTTTTCTGTTTTTCTTTTTTCGATTAAATTGGGATTTTTTGCTTAATAAGTTGAAGATCTTGGTTTCAATTTTGGGGTTGTTGTTTCGATCTGAATTTGGGGTGGAAATCTCGAATTTGGGTAGGTTATTCGGGTGGATTAGGGGATTTGGGTTCATAAACTAGTTCGAATTTTTGTGGGGCCAGGGTTTCATACTTTTGTTCAAAATTTTTGGAATAAATCGAATTCGGAGGTTAATTTTGGGGTAACATCCTCCATATCATACTTTAAACTTTTGTGCTCGAGCTTCCGATCTCATCGTCGCTGGCCATCGGAAAACCGGAACCAATTGGTTTAAAGCCTTAGTCTTTGCGACTGTCAATCGTGACAACTATCCAAAACATGAAAGTCCTTTTCTTAAAAATCACCCACGCGAACTTATGTATCGTCTAGAGGATGTTTGCTTTCAAGAGCAAGAGCATAGCGCAAGAAGCAAATTGAATGCTCCTCTGGTAAGATAACTTCTTTTAGAGGAGGTTGTAAGTCAATTTCATTCACGTGACAGAAAAACTTGTGTGGGCTTGTGTAATATATGTGTGTGTGTATATATATATATATATATATAGGGACAGAGAGCAAGCAGCAGAGAGAGAGAGGTCAACGGGAAGGGGGCTTAATAAGAAAAGGAAGTGATCATGTAAGGATACTCAAACGTACTTTTATAAGTGAATAAGCTTTTTTTTTTTCAGCTACAAAAGGTGCAACACTTTTGAAATAAATTATTATTCTGTACATCTTTGTTAAATACAAGTTCTTTTCATTTGTAAACCTCGACATGAATGGTCCAGAGTTTGGACCAACATCAAAATCCTGTAAGAACTCCAAGTAATCTCAAGTTTACTATATTGGCAAATGGGTGAGCTAATGATAGTTATATTTTGTCACATAGGGATCCAATGAGTAGGCACTTAAAATGAAAAGGATCATGTGCAGCAAGTACAAAAGATATGTACTTTTCTTAAGCTGAATTTCATATAAAAAAAAATTGAAAAATGGAGATGATAAACACATTTGTTCAGAAGAGTACAAGTACTAGTTAGATCAAAAGGTTACACATCCAACTAAAAAGATGAACATTTAGTTCTGTGACCCTTCAATTAAGCGAATTATTATCTAATCTTACAAAAAATCTCTGTTTCTATTCTCCAACAGTCCGACATGATAAATAGAACTCTGTCTCTTGGCCGTAACAAAGCCAGAAGAAAAGCAATGGAGGTTGTGATTTTGTGTTATATATGTGGACTTATGAGGAGATGGTTACACATAGAGGTCATAAGATTACATAACTGAAGGCTAGAAGTGGCAAGGAGAAGAAAAGAAAATCGGCAGATTGCTCAAGTGCTCAAACAAAAGGCCCGGTATTCCTATCTTCTTCATGCGTCTGCCTGTGTGCCCAGTTAATTAAACGGATTGCCAATGTTGACTACAGCACAGAAAACAACATACTTAATAATGCTTTTGTAACCCTAGTGTAAGTACATTGTTTGGCCATGAAAGAACGTAAATGTTTAAATTATGACAGTTGTATAGGATCAAACACATTAAGGCTTAGATTGAGAGATTTTGAGATGCTTGTATCATAATCTCATACATGGTACAAATTCCTAGTGCTGAGTTGGTGGTTTTACTCAAGGAACTTGGGTCCCCGGTGAAATCTCCTTGTGTTTTTTCATTGAAGTTCTTCTTATTTCCTATCTTATTTTTTCCATGTTATAATACTGTGTGATTCAGCAATTTGTGAGCCAAACATCCTAACACTATATAGGCCACATGTCAGCTTATAGGTGTTTTTCTCAATTTAAAGTTTCTCATTCTAAATAATCTCTATATCTGGTATGGTGAGGCGGACTGAATGAAATATAGATAAGTTGCAATTAGCGTCATAAAGGGAGGGAGAAAAAAAATCCAAGTGTTGGTTTAAAGCGAACAATCAGAAGGCTGGTGGGGTGAAAAAGAGGCTGCATCATGTTAATGAACTTCCATCCCCCAGGCTTTTCAATTAGAGCTCTTTCACGTTTTGTGAATGATTCTGAGAACAGTGACATTCTTGATTTATTCGTTCAAACACTGGATTCAGAGCAAAATGATGTATGTATATATGCTGTTTTGCAGTAGTATGCTTAGGGGATGAAGTTTAAAATACTAGCGATTTACTTTGGTAACCTAGTCTATTTCAATTCTGTAAGAGCTTTTTTAGATTTTTCCGGGCTTTCTTTGCCTCTCCTTGCTTGCTTACTTAACTCTTACTATGCAGGATGTAAGAAAGACCATTCTGCTATCATTACTCCCCTGAAATGCTACATCATTAGTGATCATTAGTTGTACTCTTGATGTTAAGGAATTAGTGCGCAAAGCAGCGTATTTCGTTTTGGCCAATAAGTTTCCTCTCTAGAGCCTCAGGTAATTTCACATTAGTTGTTTAATATAGTTGCTCATTTTGCTTCACTCGGGTACTTTTCAGAATGTTGTGTTTAGAGTAGTGCTAAAGGTTCAATCTTGGCTACTCAGCTCTGTGGCCTGAGATTACAAGAAGTATGACATTCTATTGCTCATTGAACTCGACATTGGAGCAACTCCCTTCATCAGCATTCTTAAGGATCTCTTAAATAACGTGAAGGATACCAGTTCACAGGTGTTGAATCTGTGAAACGCTGCTCATCAGCATCTATTCTTTGTATATATATGACTTTTTTTTTAAAATCTTGTTTCAGATGTGTGTGTTTCTGAAAAAATGCAGGATATTGAGAGCAGAAAAGGGCCTCAAAGATTTTTGGTATAGTTTTGCAATTTCCAGATTTATGTTCTTTTTTATTTTGCAATTATTGATCTTTTTTTAGGATTGAATTTGCAGATTGAATTGCGTTCAAGTTGAAGTTTTATGTTGAAGATTCACTGAAGGTTGAATGTCGGTTGAAGATTGAATTTCTACATTTTTTTTATTTTTTTTATTTCCTCTTCTGAATGTTTGTATCAATTCGTCAAAATTGTTAGTAATAAGATTATATTTCTAGTTTCCTTTATTAATTTATAATTTTTTTTTGTTGATGTAAGAATGTGCTTGTAACTGTTGCTGTACTAATAACACAATGTAGACGCTTACAAGTGTCTATATAGTAGCTTCAAATTGCGACATCTTCAATTGCAATAATGCTAAAAAGCCTCAACATTTTCGAAGCCTATCAGTGTCGTTAATTATCAGTGGCTAAATGTTCGCTGCTCCTTTAGGGAGTTGATAATTTTTTATTTCGATGCTTATAAACGTCAAAAAATCCCAAAAAAAATGTCGAAAATGTGGAAATTCTAGTTGTTGCATCTAAAAACATCCTTTAGCGACAGACTTATAGTTGCATTAGATGCACCTTAAAATTAGAGACGAACTTATGGTTACCTCTAAATATAAATGGCCTTATCATGAATGTAACATGTGTGCCCCAAAAAGGTGGCATTAGGGGCAACCTATAATCACCGACTAGCTTATGGTCGCCTCTAAATGTAAGTGGCTTTAGCAGCACTATAAGTTCCGTGCCTAAAAAAGGTGGCATTAGAGGGAAACCAACAATTAGCGACGGGCATATGGTTGCATCTAAACAGAAGTGTCTTTAGCAGCACCATAACTTGTCTGCCTCTAAAAGGTGGCATTAGGGGCAACCTATAATTAGCAACGGACTAATTAGAGGCAGCGAGAAAATTGCTTCTAATCACCATTAGAGGCTACAAATATATATTTAGATGCAATTTTAGATTGCCTCTATATGTAGCTTTTTTTGTAGTGGAGAGAGAAGATGAAGTATTCAAGGGGGAAGGTCAGTTCGCAGTTTCAGGGTTATGGGAATTGGGGAAGAACATTAATGGGGGGGATGAATCAATGTAATGTAGTCGAGGAGGTTTCATTTATTGATGGGGAAGATGAAAAGGTAGTTAGGGGTTTAGATTTTGGTGGGTATAGTTAACATCTGATTAGATTAAGTTTTATTTTAATACGATAGATTAAGTGGGTTTAAATTTTCTAAATTGTAGTAACTAAGGTAAGTTGGTCATGTTACAGGCCAAAACTTACTAATTTAGGAAAGAAAAAAAGTGTAACATGTATTTTTGAACCATTCCGTTTTAGAAAAAGTGTAACATGTAAAAAAAACGGAGGAAGTACATAGTTTACTAATAGAACTATGGTACTACATAGAGAATCCTAACAGAACTAGAACTTTGAGAGAATAATGCTTTTTCACATACCTCCTCCTCCCCTTATTTTAAAAAAATTGTCTCAAGTTTTCAAGTCCATGGAATAATCTCATGAAAATCACTAGCACCACATATTAAGCGCACAACATTGTACTCAACTAACACTTTCTTTCGGTCAAGATCATCCTTTGCTCCATGAAAATATAATCTTTCCAAACCCCATGTCAAAGTTAGATGCATATTATCCCTCCTAAAAGAAACAATATGTACGCCCCTTTGAGAAATATTATCATCAACAACCCTTAGAACCAATGAAAATGAAACATGAATCACTTCTTCATAAGGAGGAACCGTAAAAATCAAATCTTCATCCTTGGAACAATATAAAGTTTCAATCTTTTATTCATCCTCAACAATAGGATGTTGTTGTTTTTCTTCATGATGTTGTCTCTCGTTTAGTAGTTGAACGAAATCTTGAAGCTTCGCAAATCTCCTTTAATTTGAATTTGTGCTAATCTTTCTTCAAGGATGGCTGGACATGTAAGATCGTGTATTTCCTCTTGTAATTCTTGGGTTACCCATTCAAGTCTTTGATAAGCCTCTAAGTAATCAAGTGACACTCCTTTAAACTCTATGAACTCAAACTGACGCAATCTGCCGCAATTTAGCATCGAAAGCAATTGCTTACTGTGATAATGTTATGTCTCCAAACCACACAAAATTTTTACAGGATCTAGCCCTATATGTATTAAACAATCGACCAAAGTTTCATGCAAAATTTCGAAACTAGTAGTTCACAGTTTATTTTTCTCTAAAACTCAAGAACTGGCTGTAACGGGCGATCTTCTTCTTCCTTCGTTCTTCTTTACCAAGAACCTCTAAGGACCAAAGGGACTTAGATGCCTTTGGTCTGATACCAGATGATGGGTTTGCGGATAGTAAAATCAAGAACAAGTCTCAAAACACTCAAATCTCACTTGTAATTATTGAAAGTTTATAAAGATTAGATCTTATATTGGATAGGCTCTATTGTTCCCTCGAGAATTAGAGGATCTCTCACGATGACTAGGAGATTTACATAAAACTCAATTCGTATGTTCTTGGTATGACAACCAATAATCAATGCACAAGCATTCAACTTTTCTTAAACTCAAAACACACGTTACTATTATGATTGTTGTTGTTCGAAATATGTAGAACAACCTAAAGAAATACTAAGCACACTAAATTAGCTTAAGAAGATAAAATATTAAAAATCCTAGCTAAGCTAAATAACTTAACAAATCCGCCTTTGTGATAACTATATCACACGACATACTAGGATAGAATTTAAAGACTCCTAAACAATCCAAGCAACTAACAAGACTCCAATAAGGGAATTAGACTCCTAAACATAATAGTATTCTTTTATCATTTACACGCCTAAAATAAAGAGTTATAAAGCAATTAAAATACATAGTTTTCTAACAGAACTAGAGAACTACATAGAGAATCCTAACAAAACTAATACTTTGAGATAATTATGCTTTTCCACATACACCACCCACAAATATAATTAAAGTAGTTATATATAAATTTAATTTCCTATCTAGTGGCTTGGGGTGTCGATTGACGAGCTCTTTTTGAAAAAAGGTGGTTCTTATTAGATAATTTCTAACAAACTTTTCTAATATTAAACAGTTATACACATATTTGAAAGAGTGACGACAACATAGGCAACACAACACTGATGATGGAACGAAGTCAAAATACAATTCGAATGTAAATTACAAATGTGACTTTTCTTTGCCCTGCCAAGCTTCTATCAACTAGACATTATATATTTTCCCAAACAAAATCATTGACTCAAGAGCAACCATTTTGTAAGCAAACTTCCCATGTTTGTTTATCAAATGCACAATTATGCTAAATATTTCTCTAACTTATCTACTTCCTCCTGACTCCCAATGTAGAGTGGTACCCGCTGATGTATCTGTTGGAATAGCACAATATTAGAAACTTATAGACAATACAACTTTTATTACATTTGGTTGTATTGTGAACATGATACAACTAAGACTATTTTGTATGTTTATTGTTCATTTGAATAATTACAAATGAACAAAATTGTACAATGGTGGAAGCTCCAAATGAGCAAAAAAATATCTTTGGATGTGATGTGCAATAAAATTACCTCATTTGGTTGAATGTCCAGAATTCTTTGATGGCCATCAGACCCTTTCCCACCGGCTTGCTCCACTATAAAGCTCATTGGTGCACATTCATATAAGAGCCTTAATTTTCCATTCTTGCTCTTTCGATCTCTCGGGTAGCCATAAATGCCGCCATATAGGAGTGTCCGATGAAAATCCCCGACTAAACTTCCAATGTATCGAGCAGAGTAAGGCTTTCCACTTGGTCCAGGATCTTTAAGGTCATCAATGTACTTCTTCAATTTGTCATCCCACATTTGGTAATTACCTTCATTAAAAGAATATATTTTTCCAGCTTTGGGTATCTTGATGTCTTCTGTGGTTAATACAAATTCACCATACATGGGATCTAATGTGAATGCATAGACCCCTCTTCCTATTGTCAATACAAAGATCACCGAGCTCGAGTACATACAATATCCAGCAGCTAAAAGATTATCCCCTGGCTGGCAAACATTAACTACGCACCTCTGCTCTTCTGCGCTTAGCTGCATTACATTGTTCAAACTATCATTTATCATAATTAAAGATTTTGCAATCATAAAAATTATTCAATATTTTCCATTATCAATTTCTTCCCGTCGTCAAGTATTTTTACGCGGCTTAAAAAACTTAGGTAAGGTATCGTTGGAACTAGAGCTGTCAAAAAATGACCTGATCTCATAATCCTACTTGAATCTATAATGACCTGTAATTGACTTGCACCTGAAATTTTTGCAAAACAGGTCACATGTAACCTCACATGTACCCGACATGATTATAACTGATACTTGCTCTGGACCCGATACTCTATGACCTGAACCTGAACTAATACCCGTCCGAAAAATACCGATAACTAAAATGATTCGACGACCGAACAACGATCTGAACCCGATTCGAAGCCTGACCTGAGTAGGACTTGAAACTGATTATAACTCGACGTAACTTGTCATTAACCCGACATGTTATGACCGGTTACCTAATTGTATCAGTCCTGTTGCGACCTGGTACATTATTTTACCCGACTTGTTACTACATGCATGATATCAGATTTTACTGGACTTGTTGATTGTTAATAACTCGACTTGGCATTGACTTCACGACATAGAAACATAAATCATAAACTAACACTATTATAAAAAGTCATATAGCTAGATGAACTATTCAAGTATTATTTTCAATAAAATCTTAAATAATGATACAAATTTTAAGCAGCGCCACACAAAATCCATGACCTATTCCGTGCTTGAAGCGACCAGAAAGTGACCTAAAACCAAGTATAATACAACCCGATAACTACCAACCTGAACCCGACTCGAACCCGACCCAAACCGCTATGGTCCTGACCTGATAAGTATTCGACCCACGCATAACCTAAACTTAAAGCACCTGCTACAAACCTGCAATAAGCCCGATCCGACACCACATGATCACGAAAGATGACATATCTCGAAATTGACCATGTTGAACCCAACCGAACCTGGAAGCAAAATTGAACCGAGAAAGATATGACCGGATTATGACCGTTCCCGAGTTGTACCCAACCCGTTTAATTTAATGACCTGATCGAGCATGACCTGAAACCCGAGATGACCCAACCTGAACCCGACTCGAGTAACTAAATTGACAGCTGTAGTTGGATCAATATAGGTTAGTTAAAAGTTGTTCTATTTAAATAATTTGTTTGTACTTTTGAAAATTGCACCACTTCCTAGTGTAGATAGGTGTTTGTTTTTAATTGCACCTTGTTATTATGATAAACTTTATCTAACAATTTTAGCTTTTTACCCTCTCTTAACTTACACATCCAACTTATTTACTTATCCAACTTGCCCTTTCTCTTTAAAAAAATTATCCAACTTACTCACAGTAATTAAGGGCATTTGTATCCATTTTCACTTTTTCCTGTTTTTTTTTTTCCCAAACCAAATGGCGACTAGTGGCAATAAGTTGTAGTGACTAGTGGCAATAAGTCAAAAAAACATAAAACAATTAGCAAAAATAAGAGTAATTAAATTAAAAATAAGCTAAATTCAACACTTATAAGTTATTATTAACAAAAATGAATTAATTTTAATAGAACTAAATTCTGAATAATATAATTCAACAAAGGTATCGGTCACAATTTTTTTTTTCTTGTTATGTATGATTAGCATGAATATATTTAATCTTCAAAAGCTACTTTAACAATTACCTCAACCTAAAAGCTAATATTTATATTTTTCAAAGGAATAGTTTAAATCCTAAAAGCTACTTCAAACACTAATTCACCAAACACTATATTTTACCATTATTAGTTTTTTGACTTAGTCCAAACACCGACGAGTACTTCCAGTGTTATTGTCGAACATGCCTTGAGATTATGGAACTCTGTGCTTGAAACAGAGTATGGCAGAGAGAAGGTACGAAAGAAAGTTACCTCAGCATCGTCATCAGTGTCAACAATACACTCATCATTGGGGCTATAAATGCCAAAGATTGAACCAGTGGAGACAGCTGCATCAATGTTTGATGAGCCGTCAAGTGGATCAAAAACAACAATGTAGTTGCCAGAGTAGCTTTCTTCCACTGCAACTGGTACGTCCTCTTCCTCTGAAGCAATTATCCCTGTCCGGCCACTCGATCTTAAGCAGTTCGAAAACACCTGTTTAAAAAATTTCAAGATTAAATTAGTAACGATAAGCTTACTTGAATATTTCATTAGGTATTTTTAAACTTCAAAATTGAAATGCAATGTTGTAAGAACAAGAAAACAAGGGGTCGATATGTACAGCTGCAGTCCTAATTTCTTACAATAATCATAAACGGTCCGTTTCACATATAGTGGCAAACTGGCAATGGTAATCTATTCAGTTGTCGCTTTGTATCATATGTATTATGTCAATGGTCCTAAATCCTAATGTCGCTTTAGTAATGTTTGGTCACAGCTAAACTTGTGAGTTTTTGTCAAAACATTTCGCTAATTTTATAGGGGTGGTATTGAGTGAAAGTGAAAATTTGTATTTGTATGGGGATTAGATTTTATTACCATTATAATGAGTAGGTGAAATTACAAATAATATAATTACCTTACTGCTATCAGTACCAACTACCAAATAGGCCAATACTGGAAATATATGTTCTAAAATGGAAATAGATCAACGCAATTAATGCTTAGCTATTAGTTAATCTACTTGTTATTCCTTATACGCAGGAGTAAGGGTTGGCTAAGTGTATCAATTTCCAATAAATTATATTGAAATATAATCAACAAATGACCTCATTGGAGACAACATCAAGCTTCTTTTGATCCTCTCCTTGGATGTTGACCGCACCTTGACCTCCAGTGAGGTCAGAAATACCAGCTCGTTGAACTAAGGAAGCGATTTGTTTACAAGCCATGGAGATGCTGGAGAGGACGATAGTTAGCTCGGCGTCAATGATCCCAGCTTGTTCCTGTTTAAGCAGCCAGTTGGTGAGCGTCTGAATCTCAAACTTGCTCCTACTTTTCTTCTTTGCTTCTGTGGCCTCTGCTGCTGCTGCTCCTGCAGCCATACACCTGCTGCTGTCTGCAACGTGGCCCCTTCTGCTGGTGCTGCTGGTGCTACCTAAGTAGGGAAATGAGTGAAGAGACTTTGTAAAAGTGATGCATTGTTGAGATGGAGAGAGAGTTGATGAGTGGGGGTTCAAAGTTGAGCTGCGCAGTTTAACTGCTGTTGTTGTTGCAGGTCCTATTGATGCCATGGATATTCTTACTGTGCTTTTCTTTGTTCTTGCCTCTGGGTGAGAAAATGTAACAGACTTGGGTGTTGAGTATGAGAATAGGGGAATTTGAAGGGATACTTGGGATGTTGGAATGTGTGCACATAGTTAGTTGGAGGGAATTGTAAGGCTGCTAATGAGTTATTGTCATATTAAGGTCCCACTTATCCTCCATGTACAATCCTGCCTTTGGGATCAGAAAAATGCTGCGTCAGCAGAGGGTGCCTCTAGGCGAAGAATATCCTATATGTAGGCCTTTCTTTGAGCTTAATTCAATACAGTTGAGTTATGTTAACTTTAGGGTGTAAGTGGATCGGATTGGATTTTTATCAAATCTAAATCCAGTCCAAAAGAAGTTTTCTTAAAGTACGAATTTCGTTCAATTTGATTATTATATAATATATTAATTTTTTTAATTATATAATTTTTTTAAGATAAGGATAAGGCGGCCTAACTGGACCAAAAACCCGCACAGGTCAACCTAGCCCGGATTTGCAGGCAAGGCCCCTTGGGAGAAGGGGGAATGATACGGGGAAATCCCCATCCCCAAGGTGCCTTTAGTAGGGTTTGATCCCACAATCTCAAGGTTGTGAGATACAAATCAAACCACTAGACGAGTACTACTAGATTTACAATTTCTCATCATTGAGTCATTGAAATTTGACAAAGTGGATTCGTTACATTCATTACACATACTAAGTTACATACATATTTGAATTATTATAAAAATGTGAATTGCAAAACACAAAAGGACAAAAATAGTTAAAGTAACTTTTGCTTTTTCATTTATAACTTTAGACTTTTGGAGGGTAATTGAAAATTTTAGCGCCAGGTAAAAAAAATATAGGGCGACAATTTTAAAAGGTCCAAAATTTCAACAGAAATTAAGAATTCTTATAATATAAAGTATATGTATATGTATATGTATATATATTATATGCTAAAATATTTTTTGGATTAGATTGCACACGAAAGTGGCGAGTTTAAATCCAGTTTGAAATATTTAGAATCGAAAATATGTGTCCGAGTCCAGTCTAAACATTTTTCAGTCCTGTACAGTCCGACAAATTTGGACTGAACTGAATTACACTCCAGACTTTTGGAAATACACTTACACACCAAGACTTAACTTAAAATAAGTTCATTTAGTTTATACAATACAGTTTAGTTCATCTCATTGTAATAATAATAATAATAATAATAATAATAATAATAATAATAATAATAATAATAATAATAATAATAATAATAATAATAATAATAATAATAATAATGATGATAATAATAATAATAATAATAATAATAATAATAATAATAATAACAATAAATATAATACTAACAGATATAATAATAATAATAATAATAATAATAATAATAATAATAATAATAATAATAATAATAATAATAATAATAATAATAATAATAATAATAATAATAATGATAATTGTTGTAACCTAAAGATCGGCGACTTTAAGTAGGACACGTGGATTCACCTGGGTCGCCCACGTGTCCCTTGCTTGTTGAAGAAAGTACAGGGCCAAAATTAAAGGAGGATTGCTGAAGTACAAATCCCAATTTGGAGAAATACCAGCCCACCTTTCTTGCCTAGTTTGTATTTGGACCCAGAGTCCCAAAAAGGCACTTGTATAAAGTTGGATGATGTGTGCTCTCCGATAAATGCTTGCCATGTGTCATGATTTCATTGCTTACCCAATCAGGTGCTCCCAAATTAGGATGACGTCAGGGTACATCAATTATCCCAAACACTATAATAGTCCTTGAAATCAGGTTAAAGGTACGTTTTCAGAGAAGTGTATTGTTACTCTGTCCTAATTCTCTCTACACTTTCTCTCGCTCAATCTACTTTCTCTATATAAACGTTTCCTTTACCACTCTTAATACCTGACTTGAGCTTCGGAGGGAGAAATACCATCAAAACCTCCAGGGTGGTTCCCTTATTGCAGGTTTGGGAACAGACCTCAGCTTCGGGATCGTTTGATCAGGGCATTGTTGCAGAAGTCTCTAATTGAAGAGCCTGTTGTGAGAATAGCAGTGTATGTACGAGTATAACACTACGTAACATTTGGATCTCTATATGGAGATCAACAAGCGGCTAGAGAATGTTATTTCACCACCCTGAGACCTTCATCGTGGAGAGGAGAAAAGTCAGAACAACCAAAGATAACCGCTGAAGGCAAGACGACCGAGTTTGTTAAAGACCAAGTGGACGCTCTGAGGTCGGTGGTTGAAAGATCTCAGGCTCAAGCTCGTCTAGCCAGCAAACCGTCCAACCTCTTGCCGAGCGAGAAAAGGAAATGCATGGATATCAAAGAAGAAGTAGCCTCATCAGAAGAATGATGGATATTATGGGTGTTGTACTTGAACGGCCAGAGTCTGTAGAAGCGCATGTGGAAATTTGTTTGGATGATAAACGTCCAGAAAGGACGCTGAAGGTTGGGTCCGTTCTATAGCCTAGGCTAAAGGACGAGCTAGCTAGTTGGTTTGTTGAAAGAATTCGAAGATCTAGGAATTGATCCTGAAGTGGTTGTTCATAAACTGAGTATAGATCTAAGTCAAAATCATGTTCGTGAGAAGAAAAGGCACCTTGGTCTGGCCAGGAATCTGGTCGTTGACCAAGAAGTGCAGAAATTGTGAAAGTTAAAATTCATTCGAGAGACCTATTACCCAGACAAGATCGCTAATGTAGTTATGGTTCTTAAGCCCAATGGCACATGAAGGATGTGTGTGAACTACACTGATCTTAACAAAGTCTGTCCTAAGGACAGCTTCCCCTTGCCGAATTAGATTGGTTAGTAGACTCCACGACCGGCCATGCCTTGCTGATTCTTCTGGATGTTTACTCTGGTTTCCACCAAATCCCAATGTGGCTAGAAGACCAAGATAAAACATCATCCATCATGGAGAAAGGGCTCTATGGTTGGTTGAGGATGCCATTTGGCCTCCAAAGTGCTCCGGCTACCTTCCAGCGGCTCATCAATACTGTTTTTCACCCACAACTGGGGCGTAACATGGAGGCCTACATTGATGATATGATTGTTAAAAGCCGGGAGGAGCATAGTCACATTGGCGATCTCCGAGAGACTTGTAAGACTCTTCGAAAATATAAGTTGAAGCCGAATCCTCATAAATATTTCTTCGGAGTTGTAGCTGGAAAATTCTTGGAGTTTTTGGTCGATTAAAGAGGAGTAGATACAAGTCCTGAAAAAATTCAAGCAATCTTAAGCATGACATCACGGTCTAAGATCATGGAAGTTCAGCGTCTGACAGGGTGCTTAGCAGCCCTAGGATGATTTCTTTCTAAATCAGTTGACAAATGTTATCATTTCTTTTCGGCCATTAAGAAGAAAGGAAAATTTGAATGGACAGAGGAAGTTGAGCAAGCACTCCAGCAAGTAAAAGAGCACCTTCGTTAACTACCTCGGTTGGTCAGTCCTACCGAGGGGGAAAAATTATTTGTATACTTGGTCGTTTCGCCTCAAGCTATGAGTGCGGTTCTGTTGGCCGAAAGGGAATCAATGCAAGTTCCCGTTTATTTTGTGAGTCATCTACTGAAGGATGCACAATGCTGGTATTCATTAGTAGAGAAGTTCGGCCTGGCACTCCCCATGGCCAACATAAAGTTAAGGCCGTATTTTCTGGCCCACAGTATACTAGTCTATAATGACCAACCTCTAAAACAGGTTCTGCAAAAGATGGACGCCTCAGGACGAATGCTCAAAAGGGCAGTACAATTGAACATGTTCGACTTGACGTTTGAGCCCAGAAAGGTGATCAAAGGGCAAGCTTTGGCTGACTTCATAGTAGAGCTTACCCTTTGATCGTCTTTCTGGGATTTAATGATAATGATAATGATAATGATAATGATAATGATAATGATAATGATAATAATAATAATAATAATAATAATAGTAATAATAATAATAATAATAATAATAATAATAATAATAATAATAATAATAATAATAATAATAATAATAATAATAATAATAATAATAATAATAATAATAATAATAATAATAATAATAAATAATAATGATAATGATCATAAATAAATAATGATAATGATAATGATAATGATAATGATAATGATAATGATAATGATAATCATAATGATAATGATAATCATAATGATAATTCTCTCTCTACTTTCTCTCGCTTTCTCTACTTTCTCTCTCTAAACGTTCCTTTTACCACTCCTAATACCTGAGTTAAGCTTCGGAGGGAGAAATACCACCCAAACCTCTAGGGTGGGTCCTTATTGCAGGTTCGGGAACGGAGTTCAGGTTTGGGATCGTTTGATTAGGGCATTGTTGCACAAGTCTCTAATTGAAGAGCCTGTTGTGAGAATAATAGTGTATTTACGAGTCTAACACTACGTAACAGTAATAATAGTTGATTGGGCTCAATAATAATAATAAAAATAATAATAATAATAATAATAATAATAATAATAATAATAATAATAATAATAATAATAATAATAATAATAATAATAATAATAATAATAATAATAATAATAATAATAATAATAATAATAATAAATAATAATAATAATAATAATAATAATAATAATAATAATAATAATAATAATAATAATAATAGTTGTTGGGGATCAATAAATGACCAGCTCAATATCTTCACTAAGTCATCACAATGAATAGACATGTGACAGTTGTAGGTCCAACCTAGGAGTTGACCTAACTCTGGGTGTCTAAGACTTCACAAAAGGGCTGGAAAGGATGATTGCCTGAAAACAAAACATTGTCATTTATACGAAGAAAGGCCCATCCTACTATAATACATATTCACCCATCAGTTCGTTATGGGGAAGAGGTAGAGGAATACAAGGCTTCATCTAATGGCGGTTAGACAAGAAAAGAATGAAAGTCTGGTTGACTACGTCAAAAGGTTCAATGATGAATCATTGAAAGTCTTAGACTTGCAAGATGCAGTATCGTTCGCCACCCTGACGTCCGGACTCTAACCCGATCTGTTTTAATGGTCCTGAGCTGAGAATGAAGTGAAAAATCTTTGCCGAGGCAATGAACAGGGATCAGCAATTTATCCAAACGATAGACATATGTCGTCACTTAGACGATAGGAATAAGAAGACGAAAGAAGAAGGGAATCACAAGGACCAATAGAAACACCAGAAAACAGGAGGTCGTTCAGACAAGTTTAGTGATCATGACAATGACCCCAGTTTCAGCAAAAACATAAGAGAAACTTACTTGGACATAAAGGATAAGTCCATGCTCCCCCATCCACACCCCATTTGAACTTCATCCGCTCGGAGAGACAAAACTCAATGGTATGAGTGCCACACGGAGTGTTGGCACACCATTAAAGTCGTAGAGAGATGAATAAATCCCTCGTTAAGATAGCAGATCAGAGGAAGATGAACCCCTACCTAAAATACTCGAGTGAGGAAAAGGGCAAACAAAAGGTGGGTCAGTTGAACAGTGGGTACACACAAGGATTCATCAGGGTCATAGTAGGTGGCTTTGCGTCGTCGGGAGGCCTAATCGGCCGATCCCGCAAATCCCACCTATAAAGTCTCAAGCTATTGGTGTTTGACGTCCACCACCCCGACCCGACTACCCTATGATGACATTTGGATAATCCAGTCGGACTCTCCACACGCCGCATGATGATCCCTATAAATTCATAATCGTGTCTTCCCATTTAAGGATCCGATGATGAAACCATATCGTGGTTTTAATTGGCCCGACCCAAAGGTAGAGCAGTCTAAAAAGTCATTCTAACAATATTTTGAAAAGTGTTAAAGTCCATTAAAAGCCCAATTTATTATTCATGTGGATTAATGGTATCTTGAGCCTAATTCTTTGAAAACCCCAATTAATTGTTTAATAATAATTAACTATTTTATTTAAATCGAATAAATATTTTCAAAGATAATTTTATAATAGAATTTTATCCCCTGTAATCACATTTATGGAGTTAAAAGAAAAAACAATCTTTAAAATGCTTTTTTATCAAAAAATCTGTCATAACATGTCAAAAACAAGGCGTTGCGCTGAGTGCACCTGCTTGCGCCGAGCGCACGTGTCCTGACACATAGACTGCCACGTAAGTTCATGCCAAGCGCACAAAAATGCCACATAAACTTGTGTGTTATGTAAAGTACTGCACCAAGCGCACTTCTCTATGTGAGGCGCGAGTTTTCTTTCTTATATTTTTCAAAATGTGTACCACGTGTACGCTTTATACTAGGCATGTCGTGTCATGCACTTGACACGTCAGCCTATGCCCGACGCAGCTGCCGTGTGAAGCTCAGTGTTGTTTTTCCTATAAATAGGTTTGATTTTCGTACAGATTAATATTAATATTAGAACAGCTGATGTGTGAAGCTCAATGTCGTTTTCCCAATAAATGGGCATGTCGTGTCATGTTAATTTTGCTAACCAAGACCTAAAGAACTGTTCTAATATTTATCAGATTAAGTTGGACAACCTGCTAGGTTCCCTGTAATTTGATTGTCGAATAACATATCACTAAAAAAATAGTCTTTTATGTGTATCCTGAACAAACCTGGACTAATTATTATTTAGGGTGCTTAAAACATTATTTGGTTATTCTATTGCACAAACATTGAGATGAATCAATTTTTTAATAGAGGACAACAATGGAAAACATGGTTCTTGACTATGTTTGTACTCTCACCCCCGAACTCAATCTAAGGTTCCTGACCATCAATGGAGTCTATATAGGGAAATCTGCATTGGATAACTCCCTAATTTTTTCCTACATTTTCCCAAAGTCTAATTAGGTTTATGATTCTTCCTTTAAAGAATTTTTGGCGACTTCAAAACATATTTTCAAATAAAACCTTTATAATGGGGTATTCAGATACAAATACACGCTCATCCCGCGTAGGCCAAATAAAAACATGCCTACACTAGTGATTAAGCTAAAGGTGTTTAACACAAGGGTCAAGAGAGTGTTGATAGATAGCGGGGCCGTTGGCCGACATAATCACCCTGGAGTGCCTTAAGAAATTGAAGTACGGTGAGAGGGATGTCACTGATGCAAGCCCAAGGTCCAGAAGAAAAGCCCATGCATTAGTGTTGATACTTATATTTCCAACAGCCATAATTCGGTCAATTTTGCTCACACTACAACAAAAGTTACATATAGAGGCAATCAAAAGTTGCATCTAAATGTATGTTTATAGCCTCTAAAGGTGTTTAGAAGCAATTTTATCGCTGCCTCTAATTAGTCCGTCGCTAATTGGTGGTTGCCCCTAATGCCACCTTTTAGAGGCAGATACGTTATAGTGTCGTTGAAGACACTTATCTTTAGAGGCAACCATATGCCTGTCACCTTTTAGAGGCAGACATGTTATGGTGTCGTTGAAGACACTTATGTTTAGAGGCAACCATATGCCTATCGCTAATTGGTGGTTGCCCCTAATGCCACCTTTTAGAGGCAGACATGTTATGGTGTTGTTGAAGACACTTATGTTTAGAAGCAACCATATGCCTGTTGCTAATTGTTAGTTGCCCCTAATGCTATCTTTTTGAGGCACAAAACTTTAAGTGCTGCTAATGCCACTCACATTTAGAGGCAGCCATAAGCCAGTCACTAATTATAGGTTGCCTCTAACTTTTAGATGCAACTATAAATTTTGCCGCAGATTATTAATTAAGGCAACCACTTCTGTTGCATCTAAATATATTTAGAGGCGATTACATTCGTAGGTTTTAAACATATTTAGGGACATTAATACATGTTGCTCCTAATTATATTTAGATGCAACTGTCAAATTTTATAAAATAGGTTTTTAGATGCACCGAATCATATAATGACTTTTAATAATGAAACGTACTTTTTAATATTATTTATTTATTTATTTATTTTGCATAATAATACAAGAAAATTAAGATAAATAAAATAAAAAATTATAAATTTATTCATGAAAGATATATTTATTTATATGATCGTATGACAACTGTACACAATCCAAAATATTATCCACAGATGGCCAACAATAATTCCCATCCCCCAAACATAATAACCTAAAAGGTTTTAACATAACCAATCCTGGCAATAAAGCATAATATGCATAAACGCCTTTCTCATGTGACACCTTATAGGAAGGGTTCACAATGGATAGGCCTATCATGTGCGAGCGACCCCTACTTACAAAAAACTAAGCCTGACCAACTATGACAATAGCAAAATCGAAGCCTAACTGAATCGTAATGTAAGCCAGATAGTCAATGCATCATGTCTGGCAATCTGTTCCCAAAACTCTGTGCATAAAAGATCTCCAAAAGCTGCAACTGTTGTACATCTTCCAAACTGCTATACATCTTCCAAAAAATCTACAAATAGAAAAAACATAAAAATACTTTAGTATCAAAATGGATGCATAAAATTGATACCCATTGTAATGAGGTTAATTGATAATTTACCATGTTAACTGCCAATATTCCTGTTAGAACAAAACACCTACAAAAAACCAAAACAATCAAATCATTGAAGTCACCTTATAAATCCACAAAAGTCCTACTATAATTTGACTCTAAATATAGCAACAACATCACCCTAAACATTACCCAAAACATAATCTTCAAACCCCATAAGATCTCCATTTCACTGTAGCAGCTACAACAGAAATTAGAAAGTTCTTTGAATAATTAACAATGGAAACAAATATAACCGAAAAAAAGAAACAAAAATGTGTGAGCACAACATACTGTAGCATTGAACAAAAAGACAAAGGTTTTCGCATCTTCAATCGCCGATCAAAAAAATGGGGAAAATTTTAGTGAGGAAAAAGCAAATAGTATAATATGCATTACCACGCAACAAGTGATGATGCCAGAAGAATAATAAGGCATGTTAAACAGTGATTAAAATCTTGCATCTCTTTGATGAATATGGTGGAAAGAGAGATGAGGAGCATCACAGGAGAGAGAAAGGATAGAAGTGAAAGATAATAAGACTTAAGCTACTGCAACACGTGTAATAAAAGATAGAAGTAAAGGTGGAGTGAAAGTAGCTTGGTGTAATTCCAGGTTCTAAATTCTTTATCATTCAAACAGGGGATTTGCACAAAGTCCAGAATTTCAAATGAAATTCTTAAATCCAAATAGGGCATTACGCAAAATAAAATGAGTTAAAATAGAAAGTGAAAAAGAAAAGGATACAACCTTCGTTGTAGCAGTTGGAATCCAAATTTGTCATATCAAAGGCATCGCAAAAACCGTCAAAACAGAACAGGTATGAAGGAAATCATGAACTGGCAATTAAGGTTAGCATACCACATATAACTATTTGCTTACAAAGTTTCTGTTTCTTTTTTGTTATATCCTTCATTTCTTTTGCTTTGATTTGTGTTTTGTCATATTGTCCTTCGTCTCCACCACGCCACAAAACCACCTCTGCCCACAATTAAACCTGCGTTAGGTTAAGACCAATGCAAATCTTCGATTTTCAATTCCATGTGGCATTAACATCACCAATGTACCGTGAAACTAGGCACAATAACAGGCAACTAAATCAACAGCTAGTTCATTTAACAAGTAATTCACTAACTAACGAATCACGTTAATTGTCCTGTAACTTGATTCTAGCATTCTAATTTCTTTAAGTGCAATGAAAGTAATCCGAGTTCATACAAATCTTCATCATATCTTTAGCCGCATATAAGTAAAAAAAAAAAACTACAAAATCTATATGAAATTAGTTGACTTACCATTGCTATTAAAGCCGCTTTAATAACAATGTCTAATAAAGTCTGAAAGTTAGGGATTAAATTAGAAGAAAATGACAAAATATTAGTTAGTATTTGAAATAAGAAAATGTGAGGTGTCTGTAAAGATCCAAGCAAACAAATAGAAATCAAAGACTGAAAGAGAGATAGCGGGAGGAGGGAATGCTCACTAGAGTAAACAGAGAAGATGTTACAGTTGCTTGACGCCGCCCAAAACCAGATGTCGCCATTCCCCGGAGAGAAACCACAAATGTATGACTGTCAGTTTAATCTACACCATTTGACAATCAGGTTTGTATACTATCAAAAATTGATTTATACTATTACATTATCACACCCTAAACTATACTCCTTTTTCTCAATTTTGCTCTTTAATTATAGCCTCAATAGTTAAGCAAATTAAGGAAACTTCAAATTTCAATGGTTACCTGAACAACTGTGATTCTCTGTAAACTGCTTGTCGGCCTGTCGGAGTCGGACTGTCGGAGGCTCGGCGTCGGAGTACTCGTCCGGTTTATTCAAAGTTCAAACTGCCATTAGAGAGGATGAGAGGAAAGAGAAAGAAAGTTAACCCTAATTCTAACGGCCTAAACGGCTAAACCCTAAGAAAATTAAGGAATCATTCACGAAATTACAGAAACTCAGTAACTCACCATTTTTTCTGATTTTCTCTGAGACTCCGACGACGCGACGACCGACGACGACGACTGAGAGGAGGCGACCACTGAGAGGAGGCGAAAAGCCCACGACTTTGAGGAGGTGACGACTGACGACTGAGAAGAAGCGACGACGGAGAAGAGGCGACGAACGGAGAGGAGGCGACGAGTGCTGAGTGAGAGATCTGACTTCTGAGATTTGTTTGAGAGTTGAGAGAGTGAAGAAAAAGGCGCATGTTTGTTTAGGTTATTTTTTTATTTTTTCAATTTTTTTTTTTTAAAAAAAAAAACAGTACGTGGCTCCGCCACCACATATCTAAAACCCACGAAAACATACAGAAATTTTCAAATAAATTTGAAATTTCGAGCAAGTAGAAAAAAATAAGAACTAGATAAAAAAAAAATTATACCTCTGATTTTCGGTTTATGTTGAATATATATCGAACGAGCTCATCTTCCTCCAACTTGTTGTTAGTCCATGAATCTAATACAAATTGTTAATGAAACCTTGTTATTTTGATAAAAAAAATTAAGCCGACTCAAGATTCTGATATTATGTCGAATCTATTGGACATGAACAATGAAATAACTAACCTAAATTTATCAATTGTGCATATGAATTTTTCTCAAATTGTACAATTTTCCCCAAGAAAAGACCCGAAAAATCGCCCTTTACGTTTTCTACAAGGTAGCACTTCTTAAGTGATATGGATCGGGTGCACACTAATTAGTGTGCACCGGGTTCATATTAGTTTTTTTATTTACGTTTTCTACAAGGTAGTACTTCTTAAGTGAATTTTGTTAAGTTGGCGTTAGTTTTGACATTTATTAGTCTGGCACGGAGATCGAGACTTTTTCGACACCCAAAACGAGTAGTTTTTATTAGTTTTTGACAATTCCGACCTTTAATGGATCCTTTAAGGAGTAAGGACAAAATAGCCCCCCTAAGATCTAGAATGGCAGTCCAACAATAATGACAACTTAACGGAATTCGCTTAAGATACCATGTAGAAAACTAAAAGTTCGGGGTTGCCATGTATAGAAATATTTAAGAAAGTGCTACCATTTAGAAAACCTAATTGTGGACTACTATGTAGAATATTCCTATTATTTAAGAGTATAAGACCTATTTGGCCCTCTTAATGTAAAGTCGAAGTGATAAAAAAAATAGTATTTTTAAATAAAGAATAACTTAATTTAATTTCATAAAAATATTCAATATAAATAATTAGTAAATAAATAGCATAAAAATATGGGGTGTTACAGAGAGAGAGAGAGTGATTGAGAGGAGAGAGGGGAGAGAGATAGTAGAAATGAGTATGGATGAAAGAGCAATATTATGTGGAGGTTAGCAAAATGGTGTCATCAAGTAAGAACCGCATAGAATTTGCTTCGATGTTCTTTATTCACGTTAGTAGCAGCAGGCTTAAAGAGGAATAATTACATATTTTGAATATGGGATTTGGGATTGATTTGATGAACGGGGTTTCTTACAACTAGTTGGGAGGATGTTGGTGCAAACAAAAAGGGGACTTTTACTTTGATCTTTCAGACCCCCAAATTTTATTAATTAGACCATATAAATCGGCAAGAATAAGGATGATAATTGAGATAGAGCAAAACCAGTGTATGAATTCATCTAGACTCCAATTTTTAGGGTTTTTGAGTAAAGCTTTTTAATCACTGGAAAAAAGGAAAAACACATATCAATGACTAGATCGAGATGAGATTATCATTTTAGTTGAAGATTTGAAAAAGAATGTAGATTAATGCACAAGAATTTTCTATATTTTGGTTTGGGCGAAGAACACAGGAAGAGAGAGAAACTGAGAGAGATGGTTGCGTACAAAGGAAGAAGAGCGAGTGAAACAGAATACATATGGGAGTTAGTCAAATGAACCCCAAAAATGTTTAAAGAAAGTGAAAAACAACCATGTCACCACATGTAAATGGCGTTGCTTTTGCTATCAAAAGCTGCGACATTTTCTAAAATTGAAATCAGATAAAAATATTTAGTTCAGATAAGAAAAATTCATATCAAATCACATGGAATTAGAAAAATTATCTTTAAAACCAACTATAATAAGAAAAATTCAGAGTAAATAAAAAATATTTAGATCATATAAGAAAAATTCAAATTATATCAAATAAGATCGGAGAAATTCATAGAATGACTTTTATAATGTTGTACGCATCTCTCTTTCTGTAGTTGACAACTCCTCTCTCTAAAATCAAAACCAAAACAACACCCTTAAAAACCCTAAACTTCGGGGCAGCCATGAATTATTCCTCCATGATAAGCCCCAAATCGCTTCTTTAATTTATTTTTCATTCTTTTTACTTTCACTTTTATGGTCAATAATAGCCAGTTCCCCTATAGTGGGATTTAGGTTTAGTAATTCTTATCAAACTTGGTAAAACATTTTTAACTAGTAACAATAAGTATTAATCAATTTTATTCAACAAATCTATTACTTACTACTAAAATAATTCCGAGAGCTGACATATGTCAACTCCACTTAAAAAATTCCCTCCAAAAATGGTAGTTTTTTTTTATTTCATTAAAAGAATAATTGTAATTATATAATAGAAATCTTCCATTCTCAACAACTACTTTCCAAAACTAATTGGAAACTAATCTAAAATTTTAGCTAATCTTTCTAAATTTTGATGATCAACTATCCTTATATTCAAATTTTGAATGAGTTATCTAAACATATATCTTTAGTAGTGATTAAATAAAGTTTCTTAGAAACAATATATCGAACATATATGGGTCAAAAACTATGGGTGCGTTCTCTTTGCCTAATCTGATCTGGTGAGATCTGATAAGAGCTGACACTATTAGAGGAATAAGATCTGATGAGATCTGATCTGAAAAATAAGATATGAAAATAAGATGAAGAGAACACACCCTATATTTAAATTAATAAATTGTGCATTGCATGGGTATTATGTTGATATGTATATATCATCATATACTAAAACAAAACTGGGAGTGTCATTGCTAAGTAATTTTACTTTATTTTTCTTCTTGGTTAGGTGGGGATAATGTTGATGCAACAATCGTGAAGATGACGAATTTCATCATCTAAATAAATTAAAAAAAGAACAAGCGGGAGTTCAAGCGCTTTATTTTCACTAAATTTCTAAAACTTCTTTCTTTCCCTCATTAGCCACTCTCAATCCCTCTCATACGTTTCCCCTCTCCCTCCTCTCTGTTCCTCGTCTCTCTCAATCTCTATCTCAATTCACCTCCTTTTTTCGAACTCATCTCCAAGCAGCGGCGAATTTCGTTCCTCCTGTAAGTTTTTAACCTTGTAATTTCGATTTTTGGTGTTTATATTTTGGGGATTTTATTGGTTCGGATTCTCGATTTTTCAGGCTTTTCGTTTGAAATTCTGTTTGTTTTTTGTGCAAATTTGTTCGATTTATAGGTTTTCGTTTTGCTTCGATTTTGCAGGGGTTTTGGGCTTTGCATTTTTGTTTTGGGGTAGTAATTTCTAGGGGTTTGGGTTCGTCTTACTTGGTCTATCATTGCTCAATTAAGCCTTCGATTATTATAAATTTGCATTATTAGTTTGACGTTGCTTAATTAACCCTTCACTTAGTATGGCAAGAGGAGTTGTAAATATCAAATAATAGTATAACTTCAACTTATGGAGTTTTCGTGGTTTTTAAGGTCTTGTTTGCCTTTAGTTTTTGAATCCAATTTGGTCTGTTTGTGTTGAAATTCTACTTTGTCTAAATTTGCGTGGTTGACATTGAGTTGTATTGTTTTGTGTTATAGTGGAGATTTTGGTGCTGCTGGGTTTGTGGGACTAGGATACCAGTGAGCTTCCTATTAAGATTAGTGTGTGAGGTTCACAAGTGGGATAATATTATTTACCTGTGTGTGTATGGGATGTATGTGTTAAGTATAATTTAAGAAGTTATTGCTAAGTAATTTTACTTTATATTTCTTCTTGGTTAGGTGGGGATAATGTTGATGCAACAATCGTGAAGATGGAGTAGTTTCATTGATGAGAATTGTCAGGTAGCTACAACAAATTACATAAGATGGTTATGATTTTCCAATAACTTCTCTCACTGGTGTTGACTTTTCCATCGCTAGATTGTTAAAATAAGTTTGATTCTTAGTTGGTGTTAGCAATGGTGTTGAAAATGATTGTTTAGTTTATTCTAACCTTCTGCAATTTCTATTTCTTTTTTATTTATTCGAAATAAAGAAGCCTTGATTAATGCAATTTCTATTTCAAGGCACCTCTTTCATTCACAAAAACTCAGTAGGAAGTTGCAAGAAAAGCAATAAGTAGACAATAATTCTTATACAACATAATATGTTAGAAATGTTAGCCCTCATTCTCTCTACTATATAGCTGGTATTTAATACTTTGCTACTCATTTCATGCTAGAGTTGGGTTTTCAGGTGTATGTTGTAGAATTGAAAGTTGTCATCTAATAGGAGCATAAGATGTTTTTTTTGTGAATCTATTTGAAATATCTCACTCTTTCCTTCAACCATATAGGAAGCATTATCTTGAAATTTCTGCTTAATATTCTTTTGATTGGAAGTTTTTATTATTATTGTATTGGAGTCTGATAGTGGTTGGTTGCATTTTATCATTGACGAGCTGTGCAATGAAGTTCAATTGCTGATAAATGCTCAAAATATGTCTTATAAGATGTCATGAAGTAGGTCTCTAAGGCTGAAAGTATGGAAGATTGTTGCAGTGTATTGCTGTCTGGTTATGCTTGCTTTCATTTCAGTAGTGGTGGCAGGGTTTTTGCTTTGTAAATTGGATGCTTGATTGTTGTTTTCCTGTTCTTGGACTTGTGTAGAACGAGATCTATATGGTTCTTGAGCATACTGTATGTTTCTTGTTTGATCAATATAAAACTTAGTGCTCCTCTTTTCTCCTTCTTGCTGTCAACTTTCTTAGGATTCTGCTCTTTTATGGGATTCATTGTAATCCTTTTCTCTTCTATAATTTGTAAGTTTAAGGTTTACGTTATACTATAGTATATGCTTTGGATGCTTTGGATGCTTTTAGGTTTAAATTGTTAGTGCTATATATTAAAATGTAAAATTATGAAGTCGGATAATTTTGTTATCAAATATTATGGACAAGATTACTTTAGAATATGAGGCACATTATATAGTTCTCGATTTGACGAACTCCAAACTTTTATATTATTACTACTGATTATATTTTTTTTGTCTTTTCTTTTTCTCCTTTTGAAGGTACTCGAAAATAATGAAGGTACAACAGATCAAGAACGCATGGCTTCAAAGTAGCTACCATCGTATCATCATCTATTTTGCTAGCGATCGTAAACATTAATAGAGTTGAAACTAAATCTTGAATCTTTTTTCCAATTTACGATTATTTATGGCTTTTTAATGTATCTATGGTGTTCTTTGCTTCTTTAACGACATTCTGTTGTTTCCTTGTGATATTCTTTATTTTATGTTGCCATTATAATTGATATGCGTTGCTGGAATTCTATTGTGATGCTGAATGTATGGTTATAGTAATCTATCATCGAAATGTATATGAAAAGAATGAAAATTGTTGGACCTCTTTGTGTGCTTTTAACTTGAAGTATTTTGGTTTTAGAAAGTGACTTCTTTTACAGTACTGACTATTGTGTTCTTGTCCAGATGGCTACTAAACCTCTTACAACCGAGGCTATAGCTCTCACGGAGAAAAAAATGGATATGAGTTTAGGTAACGTCTATGACTGGATTTATAAATTATGTAGGTTAGAGACAGTAATGGACCATTTGTTGGGATTTTTAATGTCTTTATTGTCTGTGTTGTGCAGATGATATTATTAAGATGTCAAGTAAAACAAATGTTGGCAAGCTGAAGAAGTTGAGGGCTTCGGTATGCTGAATGTATGGTGAAGAATCTTTTGCTGTCTGATTCTGTAATTCTGGGTTGTCAATCATTCTCATTTACATCACTGGTATCTCCAACATAGGTACACCCCTTTTCTCTCTCCACATTCTTAACTATAAATTTTAAAAAATAGAAACTAATTGTGTGAATTTTAGAAACTTATTCTTGCATGTTCCTGCAACTTTCTGTTGGATTCATTTTGCTTAATGTCCCTCAAAGAATACTCGGTATTTTTATGCTTTCAGATTGTTGGAACTATGTGCATCCTGTTTACTCTTTCGCCACAACTCGCACCAATATTGGGTTTGCTCATGCTTGTTGTCTCCATTTTAGTTAGTATAGACTGTTTACATCCTTCTTTTATTTGTATTATTCTGTTCGTCGTGTAACATATGGCAATTCCTTGCTTACAAGTGGAACAAAACATCAACATTGACCTTGCTATACCAATTTGAAAGATAAGGATTTGTCCGAAATTTCACAATTTCTCGATTTGATGTTAATTTCATGAACGTGTCGTTAATAAATTAGAGATTATTTGAATTCGGGTCTTCATGAATGAGAAAGGAAATTGTTCACCTCATTTCCCTTTATTGGTGTTTGGTTCATTTTCTTTTTTCTTTATGGATCCGTATCTTTATTTTTGATGAAGTAGTCTACCCTAATTGCATTCTTGATTCCCCCGTGATCCTTTAGGACTTTGATTTCCACTTACGTTTCACTCTAGCACGCACTACTTTCAAGTTTCTCCTACCAGGTAATCTAGGCTACCACCATCGTCTCAAGTTCAGCATTGCCACAGTCGTCATCGTCTCTAGCACGCACGCACTATTTTTTTGATTTATATCTATCCTCTTGTCAACTATGCCTATCTTTAAAGCTTATGGGTTGGCAAAGTCGTCAATGTCTGATTGTGTGTCAGAAATAATATCTGCTATTCGCACGGTGAGTTTCAGCAAGTTGTGCCAGTGCAATATGGCATTTTAGCATTCTTTGCTAGCATAAGCTCCTTTAAGGGTGAAATTCTTAGCCATAAGCTATAACTTTTGCTTCTGGGCTATGGGCTTCAAGGTCCGACCCAGATAGTTGCTGTACTGAACACTAAATACAATACCTCTCAGGTGAGGTCCTTTGGTGGGGAAAAGCGCCAAATGTCAGCATTCGGTAATCAGGTAATATATGTCATGCCCTTGAGTATGCATCATCTGATAAAGTGAATCAGATTATTTGCTTTTTGTTTTTTTGATATGTATGCTGTTTGATATGGCAGATTTTCGCATATAAGGCTAGCGGCATTCAACTGGGCACTTAAAAATCCATTAATGAATCAGTAACCCGAGTTGCAGTCTATGTATCTCTATTGGCCTTGTATTGTCTTGGAGGGAACACAGTTAAAGCGGTTAGTTGTGTTCATCAACAACCAGTGATTTTAGGATCTTTTTTAAGTATTATTTTCTTAATTTTCTGCTCACTCTCAGTTGCACTTTTGGGTGTTTGACTGATATGATTGGAGATATTAAATAATAGCTTTTAGTTACCTTGTTTCGAAGATGTAAAAATGATTTAGATGTTTCAGATCTCTCTTTGTGCTCTGTGGATGTTTCAGATATCTCTCTTTTTGTTGTGGATGTTTCAGATACTTGTCACTCTTTCTGAAAGATCTGATTGAGCCTTATGATCCTTCATTATTTGAATGTGTTTACATGCTTTTTCCAAACTTGAGCAGCTGACCCCTGAAAATCTTCCTCCCTCTTTTAAGAATATGTGAAAAAACATAGATCAGGAAGAGAATATATTAATGATGAAAAGTCTATTATTATTAAGTTATTTATATTATGAGGAAAAAAATTATTGTACTGGGAAAGGGTTGTTTATAACTCAATAGGTAATGGACAGTTTTTATTATCTGTGTTGTATTACTAAGAAAGGGAATAATTGCGGAAATATAATGCAAGTGTGAGAAGCTTCGTAAGGGCACATAAACAGTTGCTGTACCTTTTAGAATGAAATGACATTGTATTGTGGTCAAAAGAAGAGTCACTGTACATATCTAAGTTGTGGTCGACATGTTACATGTGAACCATAACATTCTAAGGATGGTTTAATTACAAAATTTTAGCCAAGTAAATTTCAGAAACGTGAGTTTGTGGGGGAATTTGGTGCGAGGACTAACACTCTGTTTTCTTAAGTTAACCAAATTTTAACTATCAGGTGTTTCTTTAATGTATTAGCGTAGGCAGTAAAGGCAATATTTAAAAGATAAGAAATTTCTCCCAGCTACTATGCCAAGTTCTTTCATTTGAAATTACTATAGAGTCGCTCTCCAAGCCTGTGTGAAGATTAGACTAATTCTGAAAGTTTTCATAAGATCTGGTTTTGAATAGTAGAAATTACTCGTTAGTTTCTTGGCTTGGAGACCTGTTACTCATGCTGCTGGCCAGCAGGGGTAGCAGGTCTGAATTTTTTTTTATAAGAAAAGCTCAAATGCTCCGGTTGTTAAGGAAAAACCGGAGCATTTGTTATAACAAATGCTCCGGTTTTTCCTTAAAAACCGAAGCATTTAAAACAAAATGCTCCGGTTGTAAAACAGAGCATTTGTAAAATGCTCAAATGCTCGTATGACGTCTGCTACGCGTTAAATACGGAGCATTTGGGGCCTAAACAACCGGAGCATTTGAGATTTTTTCTACTAGTATAAGAAATAGTTTGATATAAAAATAGTTTTTCATGGCATCATCTAATTATAGAAGTGCGGAAGCTATTTGAGTGCATTTAGGTCCAAATTTTAGCTAAGGAAATGGATGTGTCATTCACCCCATAATATTGTATTATGACTTAAATCATACAACTTTTGCACCTTGTTGTTCCGCTGCAACCACAATTCAAGTTACACCAAAAAATATCTTTAGATGCAACAATAATCTATGTGATGATGGAAAAAATGGCTATCAAGACAACTAAATTTATATGACGCTAGATACATGGCTTTAGAAACAACTAACTACATTTGATGCTAAAAAATGGCTTTAGAGACAACTAAATTAATGTGACGCTAAATACATGGCTTTAGAGAAAACTAACTACAGTTGATGCTGAAAAAAAAAGGCTTTAGAGATAATTTAAGTCATGTGACGCTAAATACATGGCTTTAGAGACAACTAACTATAGTTGATGCTAAAAAAATGGCTTTAGAGACAATTAAATTCATGTGATGCTAAAAATATGGATTTAGAGACAACCAATATTCATGTGATGCTAAAAACATGGTTTTAGAGGCAACCAACATTCATTTGATGGTGAAATGTATCTTTAGAGGCACCAGAATATAGTTGACGCTAAACACCATATAATTTAGGGGCAACCATGTTTATGCGATGCTAAAAAGGGCTTTTAGAGGCAACTCGGCCAAACAACGTGCCTCTATAACCAATTTTTTTTGTAGTGTCATTTCGTGGACTTTAATAGGTCCATCAATAAGTTCACATTCTGAACTTACGGAAAATGTGGTCAAACACTTAATTTAGATATGTTTTAGGCTAAATTCAAGTGTTGCATTACATGGGATGTTGATTAAAGGCCCAAGGAGTTGCTGCTTGAAGTTGAACATGTTGAGCTTTTTTTGTGGGTGTTTTTACTTGCTTAACTTGGATGGTGGATTGAAAGTGTCGTGCAACATTGAAGGGCCTGAGTTATGTCTGGGTTTTTAGTATGGTGGTAAAGGAAGCCCAAGTGATGTATAGGTTTCTATTTGCTTTTGTTTTTGGGTTATAATAAACCATGAGATTACTCATAAAGTAATCCATGATTAGACATGTGTGTTTACTACTGATTAGGCTTGTGTTAGGCATGTAATTAGGAGTTATTTAGGCTCCTTAGTTGCTGATTGTAACAACCCCTTAAATGAGCTTCTTAAGAGGCTTGAATCAAGGAGTTTTGTAACTCCTAAAACCTCTCTAAAGGTGGATGGTTTTCAAGGGTTTTTAGGCTTTATTTTTCTGCTCCTATATGTTATATAAGGAGTGCTTATGATAGGAGAAATTCAGATTTTGAGTGATATAAAAAAACCTTTGTGTTTATAGTTCTGTGCTTTGAGTTTGTCTCAAGTTTGAAACTAACCCTTATTATTTTGAGTGCGTCTTGAGTGATAAGATTAGGGGAGATTGAGTGAGTCTTGTCTCTAGCCTAAGATCCCAAATCATTGAGTTTGTCTTGTGATTTAGTCACTATCCTAAATTCGTGAGTTACAAAGTGTTATTGTGAGTGTCCTTGTTCTTGAGTTCAAAATCATCGTCCTCTTTGGAAGGTGTTTTTGATTCACATAAGTCACTCCCTGAATCAGCCGCTAATAGGCTTCGGGAGAAACTCGGTGCCTTGTCGGATCTATAAAGTTACCTACTCGAATTGGGGAGAAAGGTAAGTGAAGAAGCCTACTGATTGACTTCTTAGGGACAGGCATCTCTCTAACATAAAATGTTATAATGGGAAGGCCTACTCTAAAATAAGTCAAAGCTGCATTTTCGATCAACCAGCTCCTCATGCAATTTGAAACCGAAGAGGATAAGGTTGAAATGATTCAACGTGATCAGGAAATAGAAAGGAAATGTTATGTCAACATTCTAAAAAACAAAGTCGACGTCCAAAGGGACTCGAAAAAGAGAAAGCAAGAAGGGAATCAGCCGACAAGTGGCCTAAGGGTGTACATCATTGAAAATCATAAGCAGTAAGAGTGACCCCAACCAGCTGAAGACGATGAAGAGGCAGGCTTCATAAAAGAATGTTAGTATTCAGAGTAATTGGCCAATGTGGAACTGGTTATGTAGGCAAGCGGGGCATGGAGGATGTGTGTAGACTTCATAGATCTAAACATGGCCAGCCCAAAAGACAACCATCCCCTATCCAAAATCGACGGGTTGGTCGATTCAACTATCGGGTACACTCTTTAAGCTTCATCGATGCAAATTCCGGGTATCACAAATCCCGGTGGCTGAACACGACCGGTACATGACGACTTCGTCACAAATCAAGGCGTGCATTATTATAAAATAATGATGCCATTCGGACTTAAGAACGTAGGGGTTATGTACCAGCAAACAGTTAACAAAATATTCGACAATTAACTCGATCAGAATATTGAAGTGTATGTTTATGACATGATCGTCAAAAGCAAGACCCAAGGGGATTATCCCTCAAAATTAAAATAGACCCTCAAAACCTTGAGACAATACAACATGATGTCGAATCCAAAGAATGCATCTTTGGAGTAAAGGGAAGAAAGTGCCTCAGATTCCTGGTGGATGAAAAAGGAATCGAGGCCAACCTCGATAAGATCAAGGCGATAAGAGAAATGAAATCCCCTCTTAACGTAACAGAAGTGGAACACCTAACCGGTTCTCTGACAGCTCTCTGACGCTTCCTCTTCCGGTTGGTTGACAAAAAGCCTTTACTTCTCAAAGACTTTGAATGGAAAAGAGTTCACATAGGATGAAGAATCAAAACAAACCTTCACCTCCCTAAAAACACACCTATCAACTAAGTTGATCTCCCCCTAAGTTGATCTCCCCCTTGCCAGGGGAAACCTTGTTTACATATTTGGTCATATCAGAATACACGCTCAATGCCGTTTTGGTGGCTGAAAGGGAAGAAAAGCAACACCCGGTAAACTTCATAAGCCATGCCTTCCGAGGGGCAGAAGCTATGTACACTGAAGTAGAAAAGGTGGTCTTGGCTCTTGTAATGGCGAGTCGGAAGCTAAAACAATTCTTCAAATCCCACCAAATGAAAGTCCTCACCGGAGAACCGCTCAAGAATCACTCCACTCGTATAACCGATTAAGGAAATCAGCTAGCCGACTTCAAGATACAATACGAGCTCAATAGGGCCATCAAAGCACAAGCCTTACAAAATTTCATAATAGAATGCACCACCAAGCCCCCAGCCAGCGAGCAAGATGGGTCATCGACCAAGATGGGGTGCGGAGGGGGGCTAGTAATCAAACCTCCGGTCTGAGAAAAAATGGAGTCTACCATAAAGTTTGAATTTTTGGGATCAAACAACGAGGATAAGTATGAATCCCTTATACTCGATCTCCAACTCTGAATTATGGCTAGAGCCACATTCATCAAAGCCAAATCCAACTCATAACACATAGTGGGCAAGTGTCGGGTGAGTATGAGGCCAAGGAAGAATATATGACGATGTACTTTGCAAAGACCCAAGAGTTCATCAAGCAGCTGGCTCAATTCAGCATTACTCACATCCTCGGGTCAGAAAACCAACAAGCAGATGCACTAGCTCGGATGACGAGGTCAGCAGAAGGGTCCGCCCCTCGGAACATCATGTGGGAGGTATTGTGTCAGCCAAGCATCAACGCCAAAGAACAGTTAGCGTTGAACTGGTCATCCACATGGATAAGAAGTAGTGAAGCATATGAGGGACGGGAAATTACCCGAGGTTCAAAAGAAAGCCGAGCGGATTAGGTACAAGTCAGGATGATTTTTGTGGCATGAAGACCAGATCTACAAGAAGTCCTTTACTCACCCATTGCTCAAGAGCGTGTCTCTTGAAGAGGGAGATTACTTACTATGGGAAATCCATCAGTGAGCATGCGGGAGTCATCAAGGGAGATGAACCATAACGGGAAAGGCCCTTAGAGCCGGTTACTACTTGCTAACTCTGAAAGCGGATGCACACGAATTAGTGAAGAGGTGTCCCTCTTGTCAACTCCACTCGAATATTCCCAGAGCAGCAACTACCACTCTAACCACAATCCATGCCGTTTTGCCATTTGAAAAGTGTGGGATGGACCTCATCGTATCATTCCCCCCAGCCTCAGGACAACAGAAGTTCTTGATAGTTGCAATTGACTATTTTACTAAGTGGCCGGAGGCCGAGCCACTCTCCTCAATAACCGACAAACAAGTCCAAGAATTTATATGAAGTATCATCATCACTAGGTGGGTCAGTGGAACAGTGGGTACACAGAAGGATTCATCGGGGTCATAGTAGGTGGCTTTACGTCGGGAGACCTAATCAGCCGATCCCGCAAATCCCACCTATAAAGTCTCAAGAACTTGGTGTTTGACGTTCACTACCCTCGACCCAACTTCCCTATGATGACATTTGGATAATCCAGTCGGACACTCCACAAGCCGCATGATGATCCTTATAAACACATAATCGTGTCTTTCCATTTAAGGATCCTATGATGGAACATACCGTGGTTTTAATTAGCCCGACCCAAGCGTAGAGCAGCCTAAAGAACCATTGTAAAAATATTTCAAAAAGTGTTAAAGTCCATTCAAAGTCCAATTAATTATTCATGAGGATTAATTGTATCTTGACCCCAATCCTTTCAAAAGCCTAATTAATTGTTTAATAATAATTAACTGTTTCATTTAAATAAAATAAATATTTTTAAACATAATTTTATTATCGAATTTTATCCCGTATAATCAAACTTCCGGAGTTCAAATAAAAAGAAATCTTTAAAACGCGTTTTTATCAAAAACTGTCATAACATGTCAAAGACAAGGCGTTGCGCTGAGTGCACCTGCCTGCGCCGAGCGTGCATGTCCTGACACATATACTACCACGTATGTATGCGCATAGCTCAGAGCTTATGCCAAGCGCAAAAATGCCACATAAACTTGTGTGTCATGTAGAGTCCTGCGCCTAGTGCACTTCTCTGCGTGAGACGCGAGTTCTGTTTCTTATCTTTGTCAAAAATGCGTACCACGTGTGAGCTTTATACTAGGCATGTTGTATCATGCGCTTCACACGTCAGCTTGTGCCCGACGCAGCTGCCGTGTGAAGCTCAATGTCATTTTCCATATATATAGGCCTGATTTTCGTACAGATTAATATTAATATTAGAACAATTGTTGTGTGAAGCTCAATGTCGTTTTCCCTATAAATAGGCATATCGTGTGATGTTATTTTTGCTAATCAAGACCTAAAGAACTATTATAGTATTAATCAGATTAATTTAGACAACCTGCTAGGTTCCCTGTAATCTGATTACCAAATAACATATCGCTAAAAAATAGTCTTTTATGTGTTTCCAGAACCAACCTAGACTAATTATTTTATGGGTGCTTAAAACATTATTTGGTTAATCTATTGCATAAACATTGAGATGAATCGATATCTAATAGAGACCAGCAATGGAAAACATGGTTCTAGACTATGTTTGTACCCTCACCCCCAAACTCAATTTATGGTTGCTGACCATTAATGAAGTCTAGATAGGGAAATCTACATTGGATAACTCCCTAATTTTTTTCCTACGGTTTCCCAAAATCCAAATAGGTTTATGATTCTTCCTTTAATGAATTGTTGGCGACTTCAAAACATATTTTCAAATAAAACCTTTATAATGGGGTAGTCAAATACAAATACACGCTCATCCCGGTTGGGCGAAATAAAAACATGCCTACACTAGTCATCGAACTAAAGGTGTCTAACACAAGGGTCAAGAGAATGTTGGCAGATAGTGGGGCCGTTGGCCGAGATAATCACCTTCGAGTGCCTCAAGAAATTGAAGTGCAGGGAGAGGGATGTCACTCCCCTGAATCAGCCGCTAATAGGCTTCGGGGGAATCTCGGTGCCTAGTCCGATCTACAAAGTTACCCACTCAGATTGGGGAAAAAGGCAAGGGAAGAAGCCTACTGATCGACTTCTTAGTAATAGATATGTCTCTACCATAAAATATTGTAATGGGAAGGCCTACTCTCAACAAAGTCAAAGCTGCATGTTCGATCTACCAGCTCCTCATGCAATTCTAAACCGACGAGGGTAAGGTCGAAATGATTCAAGGGGATCAGGAAGTAGAAAGGGAATGTTATGTCAACAATCTAAAAAACAAAGTCGACGTCCAAGGGGACTCGAAAAAGAGAAAGCGAGAAGAGAACTAGCCGACAAGTGGTCTAAGGGTGTATATCATTGAAAATCATAAGCCATACGAGCGACCCCAACCAGCTGAAGACGATGAAGAGGTGGTCATAGACAAAGAACTCAGTCAGACCTTGAGGGTAGGCAAAAATATGGACCCTCAAATAATGAAAGAAATCATCCGAGTACTCACTAAATACAGAGACGTCTTCACCTATGAGGCCTCAGAAATGACCCGACCTAGACCCCAAAATCATGTGCCATGAACTCAACATCAAAGAGGGGTCCCGAGGAATCAAGCAATAATTGAGACACTAAGATCCCGAGCGAAACGCTTCTGTAGCAGCCGAGGTTAAGAAGTTGCTTGAGGCAGTCTTCATTAAAGAATGTTAGTATTCGGAGTAATTGGCCAATGTGGTACTGGTCAAGAAGTCAAGGGGGTCATGGAGGATGTGTGTAGACTTCATAGATCTAAATATGGCCTGCCCAAAAGACAACCATCCCCTACCCAAAATCGAGGGGTTGGTCAATTCAACTATCGGGTACGCTCTCTTAAGCTTCATCGATGCAAATTCCAAGTATCTCAAATCCCGGTGGCTGAACACGACCTGTACATGACGCCTTCATCACAAATCAAGGCGTGCATTGTTATGAAATGCATTCCATTCGGACTTAAGAACGTAGGGGTTATGAACCAGCAAACAGTTAACAAAATATTCGACGATCAACTCAGTCACAATATTGAAGTGTATGTTGATGACATGATCGTCAAAAGCGAAGCCCAAGGGGATTATCCCTCAAAATTAAAATAAACCCTCAGAACCTTGAGACAATACAACATGATGTCGAATCCAAAGAAGTGCATCTTCGGAGTAAAGGGAAGAAAGTGCCTCGGATTCCTGGTGGTTGAAAAAGGAATCGAGGCCAACCTCGATAAGATCAAGGCGATAAGAGAAGTGCAACGCCTAACCACTTCTCTGACAGCTCTCGGACGCTTCCTCTTGCAGTCGGCTGACAAAAACCTTTACTTCTTCAAGACTCTGAAAAGAAAAGAGTTCATGTGGGATGAAGAACAAACCTTCACCTCCCTCAAAACACACCTATCAACTCTCCCTAAGTTAATCTCTCCCTTGCCGAGGAAAACCTTGTTTAAATAATTGGTCATATTAGAATACACGCTCAACGCCGTTTTGGTGGCTGAAAGGGAAGAAAGGAGGTCAGCATGAGACATTCTCCCTTCAACCTAGTACACGGGAGTGAGGTCGTCATCCCGATGGAGGTAAGCATCCCTCACCTCGAATGACATTCTATGAGTTCAACCAGAATGAAGAGGAGAAACCTATTAACTTGGACCTGCTGCAGGGAATCAGGGGAACACGTTGCTAAGGTCCATATGGTACAAACAACAGATCACTCGGCTGTTCAACCGTCGAGTCAAAACCAAATCAATCCAGCTCGACAACTGGGTGGCTCAGGAAGTCAAGGCTACAAGACTTTAACATCTCAAGGGGAAGTTAATACCAAACTGGGATGGTCCTTAAAAAGTAAAAGAATAGTCAAACTCGACACATTCCGACTGGAATCCCCGGAAAGTGTACCCCTGGCCCGACCCTTGAATGCATACAACCTAAAAAGATTATATATGTAGTGATCGTTACTTGCTATAGAGGCATATATGTAATAGCTGAAAAGTGATTTATAGCTAACTCGACACCTTTAGTAACTAGCCAGGCCGCGAGACTTAACTGTCGTTAGTGTAGTTTGGCACATTTTGTAATTGATCAAATTTGAAGACTTAACTAGTCGCAAAGACTTAACGAGTCATAAAAAGTTCTTCCTAATCACTATATAAAAAGCCCATCGGATCCGGTCAAAATCGGGCTTACTAATCTGATTTTGGTCCGGATCGGGCGTGCTCACAGCAGTCTACCATAATTAACTAATTCGGTCCTAAACCGGATTAATTAATCAATTACTGATCCGATTTTGAAGGAAAATCGGATCTAGTAATCATATCAACTGATCCAGTTTCCCTTCAACATCGAATCAGTTGAAGTGCAAATCTTAAAATGGCTAGCAAACAGATCTGGTTTCTAGATGAACTAGATCAGATACTTGCAATCTGAAATTCAAAAAAAAAAAAAAAAATAGTTTTCATTTGACCATTAGGGGTAAGGCGCTTTACAGCTCATCGAATCTATTTTCAAGCAAGACTATCGCCATGTAATCTAAGTTTAGGGTCCTAAGTTCGATAAGTTCAAGCAAGACTTCTCAACCCTTAGCCACAAAGGAGAGGAGAATTTGCTTCAAGTGCAGAGGATATGGCCATGTAATTAGGGATTGTCCAAATAATTGAGTGATGACATTAAGAGATGTCTAAGAGATTGACGAGGCCTGTGCTTCAAAGGAGGATCCAAGCCATCAAGAAGAGGAGTATGAGGATAAAGAGGAGGTAGCCTATGTAGTACTTTCGGATGAAGAACCAGATAAGGAGAAAAGGGCCCTCATCATGCATACTCTTCACTCCAAATCAACCTCTTGGAAACTTAAAGTGACAAAATTTTCTTCACTCGTTGTCTTGTGAAAGAAAGATTGTGTGACCTAATTATTGATAGACAAGCTCCAGTGGTCGATCACTCCTCACCCCAAGCCTTGCAAACTTTATTGGCCAAGCGACGATAGAGATGTCAAGGTAACAAAACAAGCACTCATCTCGTTTGAAATTAGCAAATTTAAGGATGAAGTACTATATTGATATAGAAATAATAATAATTATATGGAATTCTAGTTCTGGTAGGATTCTATGTAATTTAGGGTTTTTAATTTCTGTTAATTTTAATTAAGTGTTTAAAATGATAAAGGAATCCTATTATATTTAGGAGTCTAATTCCTTATCATTGAGTCAAAGTATTTCCTAAGTATATTCTATTTAGGCGTGTGAAGTAGTTAGTTAAAGATAGGATGATTATTTATCTTGATCCTTAAGATAAAGATAAATAAGTTTAGATTGTTTTTCTAATTCAATTAGGTTTAGGAAAATCTTGTACTCTATATAAGAGATTTTCGAGTATCAATAATAGAGAGTTGAGTTTTGAGTTATTTGAATTTCAGGAGAGAATCCAAAATCCTTGTGTTTACAAGTGCATCTAAAACCCTTAGTTGAACTGTGAGTCGAAATACGCCTGAGTTCTCCATATCTTGTTACTAATTAAACAAAAACAACAAAAAAATACAAACTTGTTTTCGATCAATCCACTAAACTACCTAAAAGAGCCTAACTTAGTGAATTTTCATTAAGATTCACATCAATTTGGTGTGGCTGCTCTTCCACCATTCCCACGCACTCCCTCGCACTTCCCCGCCCATCCAGCTAGTCCAGCCCCGCCTATACCTCGCACACACAGCTCGCATCCCCCTCGCCAGCCATGTCCGATACCGAAGACAAAGCAGCGATGTTCGCTGCCATCCAGGCCACGAACGAAAAGCTCGAAGCTTTGATGACCCAGTTCACTGCCTTGGCCACGCAGGTCAACAACGTCGAGCGGGACTCTAGTTTACCCCGTCCCCCTCCTCATCACCCACGACGTGATGATGATCTCCGCTTGGCTGATTTGCCGACCTTCGAGGGAGACCTGGATCCCGAAGCCTACTTGGAGTGGGAACAAAGGCTGGAACGCCTCTTTGATCACAAGAACCTAAGTGACGGGTCTCGGTTCTCTTACGCTCTTCTCAAACTCACAAAATATGCCTCACTTTGGTATGAGTCTACCCGCACTCGACGTGCACGAGAAGACAAGCCTCCCATTGATAGTTGGTCTTCCCTAAAGGCTAAGATGCGCAAAAGATTTGTGCCTCGCACCTACCGACAAGAGCTCTTTCTGCGGCTCAACTCGTTACGTCAAACTAATCTGTCCGTGGCGCAATACCTTAAGGAGTTCGAACGCTTACATATGGCATGCGACATTCAAGAGGATGAGGAACAAAAAAACGCACGTTTTCTTGTTGGTCTAAATCGGTCCATTGCTAACCTCCTTGAATTACAACCATACGTCACGTTTGATGATGTATGTATTTTGGCTACAAAAATTGAACGACAATTAAAGGACCCTCGCCCACGCACTCCATGGGCTGCTCTACCGTCGCCTCCACCTTCGGCCACGCCCAGCCAGCCTTCGTCTGCCTCGGTTTCACTTGACTCGTCGAGTCCTCAAGCTTCCACTGCCGACACATCCTCGCCACTACAATCCGCAAGTGCTAAGACTCCTCATGATCCGACTAAGCCAAAGAAAACTCAATGTTTTCGGTGCCAAGGTCTCGGCCACATTGCCCGCAATTGTCCTAACACTACCCTCACCACACGTGATGAATTGGTCCTTTTCTTGGCCGACGAACCCCACCCTCCGTCTCCTTCCATAGATGAGGATGAATTTTGGTCAAGTCAACCTATCTGTGCCCCGGAACAAGAGCATCCTTCCTTGCTAATTCGTCGCTCTTTATTTTCTTCTCATGATGATTCTGTGGATGAGCAACGTAACAATTTATTCCATTCAAACTGCATAATCAAGGGTACAGTTTGTTCTTTTATCATTGATAGTGGTTCATGTACTAATGTTTGTGATTTGTCTATGGCTGAAACTTTAAATCTGCAAATACGCAAGCATCCACAACCTTATAAACTAAGCTGGTTGAATGATGATGGCATTTGGGTACGTAAACAAGCTTTAGTTGGTTTTCGTGTTGGTGAATACATGGATCAACTTTGGTGTGATGCTTTACCTATGACTGCATGTTCTTTATTACTTGGAAGACCATGGCAAAGTGATAGACATGTGATGCATAATGGAAAAACAAATGCTTATTCAGTTTTAATGGGGGATAAAAGAATGATTTTGCAATCATTACCACCTAATAGGCGCCCCAAGGAGAAAGAAAAGGAAAGCCAAGACAAAGCTCATGTATGCATAAGTTCATGTCATCATGAAGTTTTAAAAACTGCACAAAACAAAAAGGAAGGGAGACAACAACTTCTACAAATGCGCCAAGGTTCTAAGATGGATTTGGGAGACAAAGTATGGTTGTCACTTGCTGCTCAAAAGCTTCATGTGAATCATAAAGATGGAGAACCTATGGATGAAGGACCATTTGAGATTGTGGAAAAAGTTGGCTTTGAGACATTCAAAGTGCTCCTAGGAAATGGCATATGTGCAACATTTCCATCCTGTGATTTGGTTCCATGCTTCCCAGACTAAAACTTGTGGACAAGTTTTTTTCTAGAGGGGGAGTTTGATATAGAAATAATAATAATTATATGGAATTCTAGTTCTGTTAGGATTCTATGTAATTTAGGGTTTTAATTTCTGTTAATTTTAATTAAGTGTTTAAAATGATAAAGGAATCCTATTATATTTAGGAGTCTAATTCCTTATCATTGAGTCAAAGTATTTCCTAAGTATATTCTATTTAGGCGTGTGAAGTAGTTAGATAAAGATAGGATGATTATTTATCTTGATCCTTAAGATAAAGATAAATAAGTTTAGATTGTTTTTCTAATTCAATTAGGTTTAGGAAAATCTTGTACTCTATATAAGAGATTTTCGAGCTCAATAATAGAGATTGAGTTTTGAGTTATTTGAATTTCAGGAGAGAATCCAAAATCCTTGTGTTTACAAGTGCATCTAAAACCCTTAGTTGAACTGTGAGTCGAAATACGCCTGAGTTCTCCATATCTTGTTACTAATTAAACAAAAACAACAAAAAAATACAAACTTGTTTTCGATCAATCCACTAAACTACCTAAAAGAGCCTAACTTAGTGAATTTTCATTAAGATTCACATCATATATGATGTTGTAGCTATATATCAAATCTTTCTCTACTACTTCTGTATCATCCTCCTCTTCTTCCGAAACAATGGACCTCAATTGAGCCATATCATCATCATGTACATAAGGTGCGAAATCTCCAACATTGAACATGGTACTTACTCAATACTCTCTAGGAAGTTCAAGCTTGAAAGCGTTATCATAAATCTTCTCCATGATCTTGTATGGTAGCTCAAAGTGTGGCAAGAGGTTGTTCTTAAGAAGGTTAGGAAACTTCTCCATCCTAAGGTGCAACCATACCAAGTCATCGACCTTCAAAGCATGTTATTTATGGTGCTTGTTAGCCATGGTCTGATTGTAATCCCCACAAATTTATTTATAAATATTTAATAATTAATTTCTCATAAAAGATTCTTCAATATTGTTAAATAATCAAATATTTTATTAGGTCGGAATTTGAAAGTTATATAATAATTTATTTGGTTTGAGTTGAATTATAAAAGATTTAAAACATGAGTTAGTGGAGCTCAATTCAACTCAATCACCTAAATAGCCAAATTATTTTATTTTAATCCCAACATTTTTTTCATTTTTCGAATTTGTTAATTATACCTTTTAGCATTTCATCGTATTCAAACTGTATAATCTACACCTTACTATTTTGTTTTATCAAACCGTATTGAAACTGTTAATTTCTGTTTTAATCAAACTTTCCTAAACATAATAGATTTGAGCATTTTTTAAAGAAAATTATTTATTTGTTAAATTTATGAACTTATTTTTCAAGTCATTTAATGCCTAGAAAATCGATAAACTAAGGTGAAATCGAAATGTGTAGTTGTCAATAGCACTTACCAACTTTGACTTATTTATTACAGCCATCAAGTATGAATGGATTAATTTGACCTAATATTAAAATTATCCCCCTTAAAACCCTAGATATATTCATTACCTTATAAAGGTCTACCTCTCTTTTCACTTTTTCCATAAAACTATCAAAGGTTCATTTTTTCTTATTCAAACTTTCATTCTTTTAAATCAATATTTTCCTATTGTTTGAAATGAATGTTAATGATCCAAAAGTTGGTGAGCAAGCAAGAAAAATTATGGAGACCATGAATTATATAGTAAGAACGTGGTCGATTATTGAAGAGAGAGCTAGTGATTCAATTAGTAGATTATGGCATCTATACAAAGAAAATGAAAGAGATGGTCTTGGATTTTATATACAAATACTCCATGCTCTTAATGTTATTAGGAAAGCCTTAGACGTGTCAAATGAAATTATGGGGGAACGAGAACAACTTTTGATCAATAATTACTACATGTTCATAGACAAATGTTAATGTTATGTAATCTTTAATGCTTTATCATCATCAACAAAAATCATCTCTTTTGATTTCTTATCTTAACTAATACATCTCATATATTTGTTTTACATTTTATTGTAATATATTGATACTCATATTTATTATCATTGATTTTAATTATCATTAATTTTATTGTAAGAAATATAAACGACTTTATTTTACTTAAAATTAATAATTTTATTAAAAATTTGAAATTAATAATATAATGTAATGGTGGATATATATATAATAGATGACTTTTTACTCATGAAGAATAATAATTTTATTTCTTTTATTAATGTGATTTCATAATGCCATTAATTTTGCCATTTTCTTAGTCCACTTTGATACTGAAAAAGATTAAATAATATAATAATTAGGTATAAGATTATACCTAAAATTGTGACATTAAGGGAATGAAGTGGAGATCAATTGTGCCTAAAATTGCACCCAAATTTCATGAAAGATCAATTATAATAATATGGAAAAATATTAGATTTAAGAGATTTGCTTAATTGATTATAATTACCTAAAATTCACGCATATCTATTTATATATGATAACAATCCTAAAAATTATTGACTATCTAATATACGGAGAATCACTTTAATTTTGTCCTATAATTTTTTTTATTAACTATATATATATATATATATATATATTATAGACTACGATTTTGTTACTATTATGTCAAATACTCCTTCTATCTCCTAAAACTCTTCCTTGTTACTGTTCCTACAGATACCAAGGAGGATCCATTTGTGTGTGGTGTGGGGTTGGTAAAGTATGAGAGAGGAAAATGAGTAAAATTGAATTAATAATGTAATGGTGGATCCTATGATAAGGACATGAGAGGGTAAAAAGGGAAATTTTTTTGAAATAAGGAATAAAGTAAAAGAGGGAAGATCTTTTGGAAACACGCTTAAACGGAAGGAGGAAAGATCTTTAGGAAATGGAGGGAGTATACATTATACTTTCGGCTAAGGAGAAATCTTGTTATATATGTCATAAGTTATATATATATAAAAGAATTAAAATGATCAACCCTTTAATAAAATGTTAGTTACACAAAAGAGTCTCTTCCAACTCTTACTCTTATTACACAAAATTTTTGGAAAAAAATGAGTCAAAACATCCTATATGCTCCATTCATGTATTTGCATTCATATTGCAACAGTTAAAATGTCAAAGGACCGTTACTAGAAGTATTTGATAGTACCTACAAAAGTGGTGAAATGGGTTTGCAACTACAAATGATCCTAATTGATTCTTATGTTAGTATGTTTGATTTCATTGATTTGGTGAACTCATTCATTTCATTTCTCTTACATGCTATTGAGTTACTATATAATAATCTAACATGTTTTACTGAATTTTGTTTAAGGGTGAACCGATTGAATGTATAATTGAGCAAGTAACATTCAATAGTTATTGGTTTTCTATATGAAGGGAAAATTTATTGCTTTAAAAATATCAAGGTGATTGATATTGATGTAAACAATATAATTTTCCCTAATTAGTATAGGCTCCAAATAATGACGGGCTCAATAATACATAAAGACGTTTCAAACTGTGAACTCTAACCAATAATTGATTCTAATTTGATTGGACTACAATGCATTGAATTATATCAAATTTTTTACAACAAGCCATCTAAGTGAATTGTTCTTTAATATATAAATTTGTTAACTTATATTTTTTATTGCAGATGTCTTAGGAATCATAGTACATATAGACTATCCGTAACTATTCAATGAGGCGATGACACATATGCAATGTATTGTCATTTTAGATAGGAGTTAATAAAACTACCATTGATTGTTGGTGTGGTTAGTTAATGATATTAGCTCTATTAATTTTCATTTGGGAAAAAATAGTTGTGTGACAGTTAGGTTAACAATCATGAATGAGCTTATATCTGATTTTGAAAATCAATACCAAGACAATGTTAAAGAGCATAATATCGTACTTGTTTGTGGTGTGCATGTGCAAAATGTTAAAGATAACACTTTGAATATGTTAATGATTAGTCCCTTTTGATTTATTATTGACTTCTCTTATTTTTAATGTAGGAATGCTATTAGTTATTGTATGATACACAAAACTATACGTGAACCCTTTTATTTAATATGCAAAAAATTTAGTTGGTTGGTGAGTAATTCTGTATTTATAGAGATGATTTTTTACATTATTTTTTCTTAAGAAAAGTACCATTTTGAGGTTTTCAAAGGATAATTTTACTAAAAGGAAAGGCGAATGGATAGCAAAATTGAGGTTACCATTAGACATATCTAATTTGCTTTCTATGGAGAAGGTAAATGATATAAACAATATACTAACGAAAAATAATTAGATAAATAAATACGTTTGTTTCAAAATCCTCATATTTGCTATTCTAATTTTAGTGACATCAAGCGGGTGTATGTGTGACCCTAGAAACACTTGAAGATCTAGACACGACTTACAATTGGTATTATGATTCATGTAAGGATGTTTAGTGGAGTTATAAGAGAAGGTGACATTATCAGTGTCGAAAAGAAAATATTGTTTTGAAATCTACAATCCCAAGGTAAAATATTCTAACTTATTAAGCACTTGCATATATATATATATATATTATATATATATATATATATATATATATATATATATATATAATATATATAATATAATATATATATATAAATTGATATAAGTAATTTTATGTTAAAAGAAAATAATAATATTATCTTATGTATTTGGTTTTAGGTTCAAGATAAAGGTGATTGTTTTCGATAGAAGTGGTGATGATCGTTCTTACATTTTGACAAATAGGTAAAAAAGTTAACCAATACATGCAACTGCCCAAGAACTACTTCAATATCAACAACAGGTATATTAATACGTGAATATGCTACAAATGAGGTTATTTAAAATTAATGTATAATGTGCAAATTCAAGTGCATTATTTATATTTCAAATTTTGATATTTTAGATTGGTCAACATGATGCAATTCTCGAGAGTTCAGAGTACTTTTAGGAAATAAAAAATCTCTTTAAAATTAATGTTCTGCACAATAATTGCATTGAGCAAAATGCAATTTTCACAGTGGTGACCTTCCTAGCCGAAATTAGTGTTATTGACAAGTGGATGAGCATGTATGTAAAATTAATAGTATGTTATATCTTTCTCCTTCTTATTCACATTATTGATTCATATGAATTATAAATAATTTATTTACTATGACATAAAGGGTTTTAAATTCACGATTTCTTTAAACAACATGATGAAATACATTGGGGAAGATAGTGTAAAAAACACCAGAGAGAAGATAATTGACTTTAAATCAAATTTCAAAATAAATTTTTTTGATAATATGAAATTCATATAACTAATTATATTAATAGTTTTTTGGACTAATGTTTCTTATTTTGTATAATAATTTTTTGATGTAGGATATATGTGTGATAGTGAATCATCTTTGAGTCAAATAACACAAAAAATAGGGCACGTGAGGGGGAACAAATGTTGGAAGCTACATCTGAACTATCTCAATTACAGATTCAAGAATCGAGTACTAAGAAGCTTTTAATATGCAAAATAGAGAATAAAAGGAAAAACCTTTTAGCGGTATCATCCAATAGCCATACTCGCTCGATTATCCTCTCATTATAAATTCTCTTGATGACATGTTCGTCATTTAAAAGACTACATAGTAATTTGCAACTAACGAAGAATTTTTTCAACTAGTCAGAATTATTATCATTGGAAGATATTAATAAGACAAAAAATGATAATAATTGACATGCCTTAATTTGAAATTTAATAAATCGAAAGGATCATTAGAACCAACGCACCCGAGTATGTCTAATGCGATCTCATTAGGCAGACGGTTAAAGAAATTTTGTTTAGGGCAATATATCCTTTTAATGATGATTTTATCTTTGGAAAAATTGTTAAGAATAAGTCAACCTTTGCATTGACCGCTTTTGACAAGTCAACCTTCATTTATTCCAGTAGCAAATAAAGCTTGTACATGAATTAGCTTTTAACGAGTTTTTTTTACTTATGACCTGAACAACCCCTATAATTTTGTTCGGTTTTAAGTTTCTCACTGAGCTTTTATAAAATTCAAGCAGTGCAAATATGTTCTAGAGAACAATTTAATGAGTTCTAGAATACAAACCTATTAAAACTGATCAAAATTGTAGGGGTTGTTCAGGTCATAAGTAAAAAAACTTGTTAAAAGCTAATTCATGTACAAGCTTTACTTGCTACTGGAATAAATGAAGGTTGACTTGTTAAAAGCGGTCAACGCAAAGGTTGACTTATTCTTGACAACTTTTCCTTTATCTTTTGAGTGCTAACAATTATTGTCGAATTTCAACGAGTGTAGAAAAATATGTGTAACCACCCTTTTATTTTGAGTGTTTAAGGTTATATATGTTGTAATTATATAGAAAAAGTTTGACACAACTTTCCTATTATAATCACAATTAAGATCTTCAGTCGCCATATTTTTTTTCTTAATGCAAAACAGCTCGTAAATAAAAGCAACATAAAAATGGAAGACAAATGGCGGGTGAAATTGTGCTATTTTAACCCTTCCATATGCAATGTAATGTTCCATATGATGCGAAATTAGGACCTTCTCACTTGTGTTTAGAAGACCTAAATCAGCGGAAATAATCAAAAAATGGATATAAACTTTTAGTTAAAAGAAAAGGTCTTAAAACTAAGAGAATTGGTTGTCGGCTTGAATAAGTTTCAAATGTTATGGGGAATTTATATAGGTACTTTTTAAAAGGTTCTAATAGTATGCAATTTTTTTAGCATTTTACTTAAAATTCTGGTTATTACATATTGAATTTATTTCTTTATCAATTTTGTTTGTCTCATTCAATTAGTAATAGATATGAAAGTAAGTATATATCATGCATAATTTTATAAAAACGATTTTCACATATTTTATTTCAAGATAACTTTTTTAAAACTAATTTAGACACAAACTCTTACCTATTCTTAATTGATTTGCTCATACATGAAGTTAAATAAGAAATAGATATGAAAAGTAAGTACCCCTCCGTTTTCTTTTGTTGTTCCTGTATTATTCATTAGGAAATTTCAATATGTTGTTCCTATTTTGAATCTTTTCATATATAGTGTGGGTTCTTCAATCTCAATGGGTAAGACAACCTCAGTCCCATAGACTAACATGAAAGGTGTTTCTCCTATAGAGTTCTTGGTCGTGATTCTAATTGACCATAACACCAGTTGTAGTTCTTCAATCTATAGTCCCTTGGCATTGTCCAGCTTCCTTTTTATGTCGTTTGACAGGATCTTGTTGAAGGATTCTACTTTCCCATTGGCTTGTGGGTGGGCTACTGCATCAAAGTGAGCCTTGATCTCTCTTTCTGCTAACCAATCTTCCAAATTTGGCGTTTCAAATTGTGGACCATTGTCAAAGACGATTGACTGATGCATGTCGAATCGAGTTATGATATTCTTCCAAATAAAGCTCTTGACGTCGTCGTTCGTAGTTATGCCTCGCACTGCCTCAGCTTCTACCTACTTATTAAAGTTGTCAGCACCCACAATTACAAACTTCTTCTGTCCAACGGCCACAGGGAGAGGTCCTACAATGTCCATGCGCCATTTGACAAAGGGAAGCAGGAACAATGGGAGATAGATAATTGGACGAGTCCCGATTCAAGTTTCCATGTTTCTGACAACTGTCACACTTCTTTAAATAAGCAAGAGCATCTTCTTTTAATGTGGGCCAATAATACCCGGTTCTCAAGGCCTTTTCTCCTAAGGCTCTTCCCCTACTGTGAGATGCGCATGCTCCTTCATGGAGATCTTTAAGCACTTCCAGCCCAACCTCCCTAGTAATACACTTCAGAAGAGGACGATTGAACAATTTCTTGTTCAAGGTTTCATCCCACAACTCAAACTACTTGTCTCTCGTCTTGACATACTTGGCCTCCACATGGTCTGAAGGTAACTGGCCTATCTTCTTGAAGTTTATAATGGGCTCCATCCATACTCTCCCTCGACTAAGAAACATGACTTGTTCTTGATCAATACTCTTTTTTGGCTTAACATCCCAAAATATTATCCTTGGTACATCACCGTTGGTTGAGCTAGCCAACTATGAGAGATCATCAGCCTGATGGTTTTCTGACCTTGGTACTTGGTCTAGAACAAAACCGCTTTACGCGCTCAATCTCATCCTTTATCAGACGCATATATTTGCTTATTGATGCTTCTTTGCATTCATAATCTCCTTTAATTTGGCTGGTGACTAAGAGAGAGTCTGATTTTGTAAGACCCCGACCTCTAATCATCATTGTTAAGTTAATTAATCGATTATTAGCAGCGAAACCTAGATAGTCGGCGCGTTACCGCCGTACTTTCCATAAGGAAAATACAAGGCGACATAAAATCATAAACTTAAACATCTTATAACATGAAGCATAATATAGATCCAACATTAGTCTTGATTAATAGAAATTAGTTACTAATCAGAGTTTTGACATAAACATAAATAAAAACCATGGGAGTCTATATAATCTAGATATTAATTAAATCCTCACTGCTACGCCATCCCGTTATCACCATCGGTACCTAAAACATAAAACAAAACGTCGTGAGCCGAGGCTCAGTAACATAGTACTCTAACATCGTAAATTCATTTCACATCATTTTAGTTAAAAACAGGAAGGAGAGAATAAGTAAAACATTTCACAAACATATCATAGTAGGTTACATTATTTTCTTTATCATGTTCATCATCATATATCTTTTACTTTGGTAACTTGGCTAGTACAACGGAAGGGACGTCTCCGTAGAACATAGTAAAATCGTAAATGGAAGGCAGCCACCCGAGGACAAAAGCCCTCACTAGACGGAAGGTGGCGTCATTTACCCAGATTTGCGCGGTGCCACCCAAGGACAATAACCCGCACTAAACGGAAGGTGGTTAACCGGCTGGAAGGTACGTGCACGACCCGGATAACAGAATACTTGCCAAGAACCGTCTTTCACTTGAATTTATCATGTTTCATTGCTTTTAAGCATATCATCATCATCGTGAATAGTTATATTACTTTGATTTCATATCATAACATCACCATCATTATTTCATAGCATCGTATCATCATAACCATTATAAAACATTTCATTTCCCACAATCCATACATAAAACATAATATTAATCATGATCATAAAACATAATTCGAAGGGGAATGCGGGTGTTAGCAGTAGACGTTACCTGAGTTCCTGCTTAATAACCTTGATAGCCGGGGGAGGCTTGTAATATCCTTTATCTTCCTTAATCTATTCAAGAATATTTCTATTAATGAATGTTTCGTTATTTAGCTTTTAAGTCTAAATATTAGTTAGCGCTTATTAAGGTCATAGCGGTTATTATAACGTCGTAAAGGTCTCCTTAAAGGTCATTAATAACTTTTTAATTAAGGTGAGTCTTTAACAATTAATTAATGAAATAACTCATTCAGTTACACTTTTAGAATTATCGAAAAATTAAAAGTTATATTACTACATATTATATAACCTTTCGAAAACGTATCATTATTCTAGTTCATAGTTAATAACTAATTAGTCGTCCATTAATAAATTAGTTAAGCTTAAAGTTATAATAGAGCCATTAACATTATTTTAATATTATTTAGTCATTTAAAACTAACAAGTCAAGTAACTAACTCCTACTTAATCTTAATTATAAACAATGAGCTTAACGATTTAGTTTTTAATTAGTTTTTAGTTATCTCAAGCAACTTAGTTATTTAGGAATCATAGCCCAAACATAGTTTTAGTATATAAGCTAGGTTGTTTAGTGAAACTAACTAAATCAGTCCACTAAAGCTCAATATATTAAAGCAAAAAGATTAACTTAAGTGACTTAGCTAAGTAAATCAGATTGTAAGCCCATTATTATGATTAACTTAATAAATAAACTAACATAACTTAATAAAATACTAAATCAGCTTTAGTTTAACTCAATTAGCCCATCTAATATAAGTAGCTTAGCTAATACAATAAAAAGTCAGATTTGAGCCCAGCTATTGTACATGCAACAATTAAATTGAAATGGTTTGATTAATGTAAGTCTGTTTCCTTTAGGCCCAACTTAAACTAATTAACACTAGGTAGTAATTTGGGCTTGTATTAAAATAAACTAAAGAAATTAGAAATTTAAAAGAAGAATATCATCACCTCTGCTACTAGGAGCAGGGAGGACGAAAATTCCGGCAGGGGTGGGATGCCGGCTTCGGTGAACGGCGTTGAGCAGCAGCGTCAATCTCTGGCGATGGGCGCGCGTGGGTCGTCGGTGATAAGCCCGGTGCTGTAGCACACGAAGAAGAAGAGGGGCGAGAGAGAGAGCGCGAGGAGGAGAGAGAGTGAGCGTGTAACACCCCCAAAATCCACACGCATCTACCACTGCTACGTCGCGTCGAGCTTGGGGGTGTTACCGCCGCGGTGGAACGCAAGGCATAATAAGAGCTAATGGTAACTTAAAACATTCTCTCGAAAACCAAAATGCAGCGGAATTAAAATATAAATACAACTCGGGAATCATCAATGACCCCTTTCCTTCAAACCACAAACCATTTATATAAGTCTTAGAAAAACCAATAATACTTATTTAAAAATGCTTTAATGTAAATACCAAAGCCTAGTCCCCGTATGCTCGAGAATATGCAGCAACACCAGCACACCTAGTCTGCTCCCCACTGCAGCATCAATGGTTCATCGCAGTTCATCAAACACATAATAACACACAATCAACTATGCTGAGTACGTAATGAACCATTGAATACATATAAGCATAAATGATGCACACATGAACGATCTTAAGCATGATGCTACATTATGTTACATCCTTTAACCTTTATATCTTTAATCTTTAATTGGCATCGAACGGGCACCGTCATCTTACTAGAATCATACGGGCTACTGAATCCTTAACAGACACTAGGTCTGTTAGATGAAATGCAAATACGGTTTTGTTCCGTCTCACACACATCACCTTAGTATGCATACCCTCAAGATCGAACGGAACCTTCCGCCTACTTGAGTGTCAAAAATATAAGGACACTACTATCGTCACAGTAGGCCTGCGTTGGAGCGTAGGACAAGTCCCACACTCCCCCCATTGTTCATCACTTGTAGGGAGTCCAGCTACAAGATATTGCCACAATTCAATTTAATATTAACCATTCATTTCATAACCACATATAGTCATTAACCTGTTCTCTTAGTTACTGATGCATATGAGGAGCATCAAGTACGAAAACGTAGGTCACGGTACGCAAGACAATGCCAACCACTGTGCGAAAGTCCTAGTTCTGTTAGGAAACTATGTAGTTTAATTAATTTTAATTGCTTTAATTTAAGTATTTAAGTGATAAAGGATCCTATTATACTTAGGAGTCTAATTCCTTTGTCATTGAGTCTAATTAGGAGTTTTATTTTTATAATTATCTTAAAGTAGGCGTGTAGAATAATTAGATAGATTAGCTTGTTATTTATCTTTATCCTTTAAGATAAAGATAGGTAAGTTTGTTGGTTATTTTTGTTTATCCTTTAAGCTTTACTAGATAAGTTAGGAATCTTGTATATATAAAGGCTATTTCATTCATTAATAAAAATCAGATTTTGAGTTTAGAAATAAAGTGTTAAGCTTGTTGTGCTTGCATAGAACTGAGAGTTCAAATACACAAACCGCGACTTTGTGTGATCTTGGAGCCGAGACTCACAAGAGAACCTCTTAAACTGCGATTTAAGAGCCTATCCCTTTTATTATTGTTGTTGTTCCATAAATCATAAAAACACAAAAAGATTCGAACCGCCAACAAAAATCACATCAAGTGGTATCAGAGCAGGGTGCCTTGCGACGGTGCGTGAGGGCGTGTTCGGTGTCCAAATCGTGATTGTTTTGGTTCTATGGAAAGCTAACATACAGGGCTACGTCGTGTCAAAATTTCAGTGCAATCCGATTAGTAACGAAGTCACAGAGAACGCAAACATTTGATGCAAAATTCTATTTTCTGACAGATTACATACTGTAGTAAAATAAAAACTGCATTCGATTGGCTTATTATTTTTTGATGAAATTTGGTCGAGTGTTTAGAGACAAAGGGGTATGTTGTGACAAATTTCATGAAATTTAGAGGTGTTTTACTTAGGTTTAAGATCTCAAACTTTTATTCAAAATTTCTGGGCAGTTTCTGCATAATAAACCAACTATGAATTGTCGTTTCCATTCTTATGATGAGTTGACAACCGATGAAATTCTTGGGAATTGTCCATACGTCTACGACCAAAGTGGGATTGGATATATGACTTGAATCAATATTCTTTTGGATGAAAAGCTTAATAGTTATTTGGAAGGTGTTCCTTGCACTATAGAGGACGAATTTTCAGATTTGATTATTATTGTTCAAGATGACAAAAAGATTGAAACTTTTTCTTTTCCTAAGGATAAAGATTTAATCTTTGAAGTTTCAAATGAAGAACATTCAAGCCTTCACATTGATGCAACCATCAAAGTTCCAATCTTGGATTTCCATGTGCGCTTAACACAAAGCAATGTTGGTGCAATGTTTTGTTACATATTCTACGGATTTTTGCTATAAGGATGTCGTATGTTATCATGTCTATCAACGAACTACAGGGGTTACAATGCATTTTCTCATTCATGTACTTCGTCTTATGGATCATGGTTATCGTGCGTGGATGATTCCATGGACATCAAAACTTGAGACAAGTTTTTTTTTCAAGTGGGAGAGTATGATGCATATGAGGAGCATCAAGTACGAAAACGTAGGTCACGATACGCAAGACAGTGCCAACCACTGTGCGAAAGTCCTAGTTCTGTTAGTAAACTATGTAGTTTAATTAATTTTAATTGCTTTAATTTAAGTATTTAAGTGATAAAGGATCCTATTATACTTAGGAGTCTTAATTCCTTTGTCATTGAGTCTAATTAGGAGTTTTATTTTTATAATTATCTTAAAATAGGCGTGTGAATTAGAGAATATATTAGGTTGTTATTTATCTTTATCCTTTAAGATAAAGATAGGTAAGTTTGTTGGTTATTTTTGTTTATCCTTTAAGCTTTACTAGATAAGTTAGGAATCTTGTATTATATAAAGGCTATTTCGTTCATTAATAAAAATCAGATTTTGAGTTTAGAAATTAAAGTGTTAAGCTTGTTGTGCTTGCATAGAACTGAGAGTTCAAATACACAAACCGCGACTTTGTGTGAATCTTGGAGCCGAGACTCACAAGAGAACCTCTTAAACTGCGATTTAAGAGCCTATCCCTTTTATTATTGTTGTTGTTCGTCCATAAATCCATAAAAACACAAAAAGAGTTCGAACCGCCAACAAAAATCACATCAGTTACAATGCTCAAATCGTATCTCTTGTAACACTCTTGTTACACTATGGATACATAGAATCATTTACCTGTCCTCTTAGTTACAATGCTCGAATCATATCTCTTGTAACAACCTTGTTACACTATGGATAGATTAAAAATGCTCTTGTTTATACTACGATAGAATTACGCATTCCAATGCAACATATCGATTTCAATTACAAATGTCTAACCAGACAATCTCAATCAATCAAACGTTCCCTATCATGCTTCTAGGTTCCAATAACATAGATTGCAACCTAATCATGATACTAATACTTGGGATTAAACTGGTAGACGTATGTACCTTGTAACGGAGAATTTTCGCTGTCTTAATCGGACGTTCCGCTTATGAAATTGGGACCTAAACCGTTAAATAAAAGCTTTAGTGCTACGTCGTTGGTAAATTTAACAACTACTACGTAACTAAGACTATACGGTTTAATAATTCGAAGTAAACGATTAATAAACCCCTTGTTTAAGAATTTTCGTTACTTTTCTTATTATAAAGAGTTTAACGTCTTTTAGGAGTCAAAGCTAGTGAACATACTAATATTAGTTAGTGTCATTAGTCCACTATCTTTACCAAACCAGTTAAATTATAAGTCCAACCATGTTTTATGTCCAAATCTTATGTCCAAAACTCTTAGGTCCGATCCAATATTATGTCCAAAAGTTATATTCGCAAATATAGTCAGAATAATAAAATAAACTCATTAACTTGAATTATTAATTAACTAATTATAATTTAACATAATTATGAAAACATAAATTATAATTAAACTTAATATAATATATTCAATATATAAAATGTTTTATACCGTTAAGCTCGCCGGTCAACCAACTCCGGCGACCAACCTCCGGCACACGGCCAAACCCTGACGAAGGCTCGCACAACCGTTGCACAGCACTCGCTCGCGCACCCTTTCGCGACCCTTCGCTCGTCGCACAACACGAGCCTCGCACCAGCTTCGCTCGCACAGCCCCTCTCGCGCACCCGAGTCGTCGCACAGTCGCTCGCACTAGATCTCTCGTCGCTCGATGCACAAGCCCTGCTCGCACCAAACTTCGAACGCACACCCTCGCACTACCACGCTCGCGCCTCGTCGCTCGCTCGCAGCACCTCGTCGCACACACACTTGCACCGCCCAACTCTCGCTCGCACACGCTGTAGCGCCACTCGTCGCACAATGCGACGAGGATTCGAGAAGGGCACGACACGGGAGACGATGAAAGGGAAGGACAGTGAGAGAGGAGAGGAGAGCAACGAGAGAGTAGAGGAGAGCAGCGAGAGAGAAGAGGAGAGGGAAAAAAATTGAGATGACGGCTGAGGAGAAGAAAAGGAAACTTAGGGTTTTTGAAATTTCTCCTCTTATTTTCCCTTTTTATACCATTCCAAAAGTGGTAACCCTAGATCGGGTGAACACGGTTTAACCTTTATAAATCCGAAATTAACACAACCGACTCGTATTAATATTATTATATTCTTATTATTCTGTAAATAATATTAAAATACCTTTATTATTTTCTTGTATTTCTTAATTATTACGAATTAATTCCAAAAATACGGAGTATTACAGGCTTTCCCCCTTAAAAGAAGTTTCGTCCCGAAACTTGGAGGTAGCCAGTCTTAACGACGATCTTTTGCACTTCTAAGTCCCAAAATTTCATAAGCGTATTCTAACGTTCACACAACAGATCAGCAATAACTACAAATAACTATCATAATTGACATACTTTAGGGTGAAAGCGAAATTTATCGCATTCTTCCCCCTTAAAAGAAAAGTTACGTCCCCGTAACTCACGTACTCTTGAAAAAGCTCAGGGTACTTCAGACGCATTGCATCTTCGGCTTCCCAGTGGCTTCTTCAGTATTTTGATTTCTCCACAACACTTTGACAATTCTGATGTCCTTATTCCTCGTACTACGCACTTGCGGTCTAGGATCTGGACAGGTTTCTCCTCATAGGATAAGGTTTCGTCTATTTCGACATTTTCCGGTTCAAGTACATGTGACTCATCAGGTACGTATCTCCGGAGTTGGGATACGTGAAACACATTATGGACCCTTTCTAAGTTTTGGGCAAATCTAGGCGATAAGCGACTTTGCCTACTCTCGCCAGAATCTCATATGGTCCTATGAATTTAGGGCTTAGCTTCCCCTTTTTCCCGAATCGCATCACTCCTTTCATTGGAGACACCTTAAGCAATACTTTTTCCCCGACTTCGTAATTCTCATCCTTCGCTTCTGATCCGCATAGGATTTCTGCCTGTCCTGTGCAGCCTTAATCTTCTTTGAATCGCACCTGATCCACTGTCTCCTGAATCATCTCAGGTCCTAACACCACAGTCTCACTAATGTCGTTCCAACACAAAGGGCTACGACACTTTCTCCCATATAGTGCTTCAATGGTGCCATCTTAATACTAGCATGGTAGCTGTTGTTGTATGAGAATTCTATGAGGTCCAAATGGTCTTCCCATGATCCTTGGTATTCTAAGGCACAGCTCGCAACATGTCCTCTAAGGTCTGAATAGTTCTTTCGGTTTGAGCTGTAGCTGGGTGAAAAGCTGTACTCATCAATAGCTCACTACCAAAGCTTCCTGAACCTTTTTCCAGAAATTCGAAAGGAATCACGAATCTCTATCTGATACTATACTCGTGGGTACTCCATGCAATCGAATGACATTTTTCACATAGGCCTTGGCTAAGGCTTCCATACTCCACGTATCTTTCATAGGTATGAACCTTGCTGTTTTGGTTAGTCTATCCACTATCACCCATATGGTATTATTGCCTCCCCGACTCCTAGGTAAGGCTACAACGAAATCCATGGATATCGAGTCCCATTTCCATGTCGGAATGTCTAAAGGTTGAATCTTTCCTTGAGGTCTCTTGTGTTCACTTTTGACTTTCTGGCACTTAGACATTTTGAAACAAATTCAGCTACTGCTCTTTTCATCCCAGGCCACCAGAACATCTTCTTGAGGTCCTTATATAACTTATCTCCCCCTGGGTGGACGGAATAAGTCGTGTTATGACCCTCACCCATTATCTTTTGTTTCAATTCTTCACATTTTTGTGGCACACACCACCTACCCTTATATCTTATGCTTCCATCCTCATGGATCGCAAACCCTTCTGCTTTTCCCTCCTTAAGCTTTGCTTTGACTCGCTCAAGCTTCACATCCCCAGGTTGACTTCTCTTATTTCGTCTAGAAAGTTGGGCTCGATGGTTAGGGCACTCAACAATCTTTCTACCTCCCCTTCATGCACAACTTCTATCTGAAGTCTAGAAAGTCCTCACAAAGTTTGTCGGCAACGACTAATGTATTCAGGCTATGGCTAGACTTGCGACTTAACGCATCAGCAACACGACGTTGGCTTTACCCTCATGGTATGGATGTCTAAGTCATAATCCTTGATGAGCTCTAACCATCTGCGCTGTCTCATATTAAGGTCTTTCTGGGTGAAGATGTATTTGAGACTTTTGTGATCAGTGAAGATTCGACAAGTCACCCCGTAAAGGTAGTGTCTCCAGATTTTTAGGGCAAACACTATTGCGGCCAATTCTAAGTCGTGTGTTGGGTAATTGACTTCATACGGCTTCAACTGCCGAGACGCATAAGCTATGACCTTCCCATTTTGCATAAGAACACAACCCAACCCATTCTTGGACGCATCACTATACACATCATATCCCTCATTCCCATTAGGCAAGGTTAGGACAGGGGCTGATGTTAACCTTTCTTTGAGCGTTTGAAAGGCTTTCTCACTGTCCTTTTTCCAGTTAAACCTACAATCCTTCTTCATCAAAGTGGTCATGGGTTTGCTATTTTGGAGAAGTCTTTCACAAATCTCCTATAGTAACCGGCTAAACCCAAGAAACTTCTATGTCTGTGACATTCTTTGGAGTAGGCCATTCACTCACGGCTTTGATCTTTGCAGGATCTACTGACACACCCTCCTTGGAGAAAAGTGACCCAAAAATGACACTCTTTCCAACCAAAATTCACATTTTCGAAAACTTCGCATATAGTTGGTTGTCCCTAAGTGTCTGCAAAATGACTCTCAAATGACCCTCATGGTCCTCCTTGCTCCTAGAATAGATCAGTATATCGTCTATGAACACAACGACAAATTTGTCGAGGTAGGGTCGAAAGATCCTATTCATAAGATCCATGAAAACTGCAGGTGCATTAGATAACCCAAAAGGCATTACCGTAAACTCATAGTGGCCATATCTAGTCCTGAAAGCAGTCTTAGGTATATCATGATCAACAATCCTCAATTGATGGTAACCTGACCTTAATCTATTTTGGAGAACATCCCCGCACCCTGAAGTTGGTCGAACAAGTCATCAATCCTAGGAATGGGTACTTGTTTTTCACAGTGACATTGTTCAACTCTCGATAGTCTATACACAACCTCAAACTACCATCCTTCTTTTTCACAAATAAGACAGGTGCTCCCCATGGTGACATGCTAGGTCTAATATACCCTTTGTCGAGTAGTTCCTCCAACTGGTTTTTCAACTCGTTCATTTCTGCTGGAGCCATTCGATATGGGGCTTTCGAAATTGGTCCAGTCCCAGGTACTAGGTCAACGGTGAACTCTACATCTCTCCTTGGTGGCATACCAGGTATATCTTCAGGAAAAAATCCTGGAACTCTCGGACTACGGCACATCCTCAGGCCTCAACGGATCATCCTCAATTCTTCTCACCGAACACATAAAGAGAGGCCATCCCTTGTCTACGTAGTTCTTAAGTTGTAAGGCATTGATCACCTTAATTCCAGGTTCTCGAGGTATTCTCCTATATGACACTCTTTTTCCCGAAGGATCTCTCAGTTCCACTTTTGCGCATCGCAGTCTATCTTAGCCATGTACTTTCCAAGCCAATCCATCCCCAAAATAACGTCTAGGTTTGATAAGTTAAACTCTATCAGGTCAGAAGGAAAGAAACTCTCTCCTATTTTCAGTGGCACTTTTAGAAATCTTTTAGAGCAATTAACAGTCTCCCCAGACGGAATGACTATAGGCATAGAAATCGACTCAGACTCGATCAATGTTAAAGTCCTAACAGTTGAATGGGCAATAAATGACAATGATGCTCCAGAATCAAACAATACTTTAACAGGAGTGGAGTTGATAGAAAATGTACCCGAGACAACATCCCTTCGAGCCTCTTGTTCTCTAGTCGACATCATATACAGCTTCCCCTTGCCCTTATCTTGGGAATTGGTTGCATTGTTCCCATTAGATGTCTGATTATTGGTGTTGGTTACAGGCTTGGAGTAGTTAGAATTCCCATTGTAAGCACTTCCCCCATTTCCATTCCCGTTTCCATTTCCATTTCGAGGTTTTCCCCATAATTCCCATTCTTTTGGCCATTAGGGTTGATCGTTTGTTCTTCGAGTAGCACTCATATGCCCTATGCCCAATTTCCCGCATTCTCGACATTCCACCTTGTTACCCTCACAGTCCCTACCAGGATGGTTGTTAGGGCACTTCCTACACCTATACACACTCAAGTCTGCGGTTATTGGTGTTGTTATTGCGGTTATTATTGTTGGGATTAAGTTGTTGTTATTGGGTCCCTTACCGAAATTCCTTTGAGGGTCTTGATGGTTTTGGTTCCCATTATGCTTCTTCTCAAACTTCTGGACCTCAGGGTTTGGATTATCCTTTCGTTTCTCACCCTGCTTACCCCCTTCCTCTCTCTTCCTGATGGCATAAAGATGAGCAGCTTTGCCAAACACATGATCTAAAGAGGTGAATGTATCTCCCCCTAGTCTTCCTTGCAGGTCAAGGGTAAGTCCTAGTTCGAAACGTGAGGCTTTAGATTCCTCAGTAGGTGCTATTTCCGGGGCAAATCTCATCAGCTCGATGAATTTCCGATAGTACTCCTCAACAGACAGAGTCCCTTGTTCCAACATCATAAATTCCTGGGCTTTCTGCTTCTTAAGGTATGGAGGGTAATATTTGTCCCTTAAGGCCTTTTTGAAAGTTTCCCACCCAAAACCAGGCTGACTCAGGAGGTTGCTCTTAGCTTGGGTCCACCAGAAATGAGCATCTCCCTGAAGGTAGTAGCTCGCTAAGGGCACAGTTTTCTCTCAGGGCAGGATAATGAAGAAAAGTTTATCGAATTCCCCAACCCGTTCTCTAATTCTTCAGGTCCCCCTTTCCCATTCAGTATTGGTGGGTTCCTACGGGCAACCTTTTCAGATAAATCCCCTTCACGATTGTGACCTTGGGCTAGGTTGGCAGTGATTTGCACCAAGTCACGTATCGATTGCTCGATATTCAGGGAGGTTTCAGGCATGCCTCCCGGCCGAACCATTCTACGCTGAAAATAACATAATAGCTATCTCAGTGACACACACATCCTCCTGTACTTTCTTAACTAATACACATTGCACATATAGCAAGCAGTTCGTCACGAACAAATATTAAGTCTTTATTGACTTGCAACACAACATCTTACATGAGACGTCACAACCATAACAAGGAATATCATAAAGTATCATTAAAGGTTTTCAAACATATATCATATATATGTATAAATGTATTTAAGAGATAAAACGATCGTTTCAACAAGTAAATAGTTTTGTCGCAAAATAAGGTTTTATTAACACCATTTTTGAAACATCCTTGTACATCCTCTTAACCTATTCAATTTGAATATTGCAAGAATCGTTTGCAACTTCATTGAACAATCAAACAACACATTCGAGTTCAAGACACGAAACGAAATCACATTTGCAATCATTCCTATGACTTAATGCACATAACATAATATGTTCTATATGCTCCTATCCCATACTACCCATTTTGAAATCGTTTTTAAAACGTCTTTGAAATTCAGAGCCTTCGGCTCTGATACCAGTTTTGTAACACCCCCAAAATCCACACGCGTCTACCACTGCTACGTTGCGTCGACTCGGGGCGTTACCGCCGCGTGGAACGCAAGGCATAATAAGAGTTAATCGATAACTTAAAACATTGTCCGAAAACTAAAATGCAGCGGAATTAAAATATAAATACAACTCGGGAATCATCAATGACCCCTTTCTTCAAACCACAAACCATTTATATAAGTCTTAGAAAAACCAATAATACTTATTTAAAATGCTTTAATGTAAATACCAAAGCCTAGTCCCCGTATGCTCGAGATATGCAGCAACACCAGCACACCTAGTCTGCTCCCCATTGTAGCATCAATGGTTCATCGCAGTTCATCAACACATAATAACACACAATCAGCTATGCTGAGTACGTAATGAACCATTGAATACATATAAGCATAAATGATGCACACATGAACATCTTAAGCATGATGCTACATTATGTTACATCCTTTAACCTTTATATCATTAATCTTTAATTGGCATCGAACGGGCACCGTCATCTTACTAGAATCATACGGGCTACTGAATCCTTAACAGACACTAGGTCTGTTAGATGAAATGCAAATACGGTTTTGTTCCGTCTCACACCCATCACCTTAGTATGCATACCCCCAAGATCGAACGGAACCTTCCGCCTACTTGAGTGTCAAAAATATAAGGACACTACTGTCGTCACAGTAGGCCTGCGTAGAGAGCGTAGGACAAGTCCCACACTCCCCCCATTGTTCATCACTTGTAGGGAGTCCAGCTACAAGATATTGCCATAATTCATTTTAATATTAACCATTCATTTCATAACCACATATAGTCATTAACCTGTTCTCTTAGTTACAATGCTCAAATCGTATCTCTTGTAACACTCTTGTTACACTATGGATACATAGAATCATTTACCTGTCCTCTTAGTTACAATGCTCGAATCATATCTCTTGTAACAACCTTGTTACACTATGGATAGATTAAAAATGCTCTTGTTTATACTACGATAGAATTACGCATTCCAATGCAACATATCGATTTCAATTACAAATGTCTAACCAGACAATCTCAATCAATCAAACGTACCCTATCATGCTTCTAGGTTCCAATAACATAGATTGCAAACCTAATCATGATACTAATACTTGGGATTAAACTGGTACGCGTACGTACCTTGTAACGAAGAATTTTCGCTGTCTTAATCGAACGTTCCGCTTATGAAATTGGGACCTAAACCGTTAAATAAAAGCTTTAGTGCTACGTCGTTGGTAAATTTAACAACTACTACGTAACTAAGACTATACGGTTTAATAATTCGAAATAAACGATTAATAAACCCCTTGTTTAAGAATTTTCGTTACTTTTCTTATTATAAAGAGATTAACGTCTTTTAGGAGTCAAAGCTAGTGAACATACTAATATTAGTTAGTGTCATTAGTCCACTATCTTTACCAAACCAGTTAAATTATAAGTCCAACCATGTTTTATGTCCAAATCTTATGTCCAAAACTCTTAGGTCCGATCCAATATTATGTCCAAAAGTTATATTCGCAAATATAGTCAGAATAATAAAATAAACTCATTAACTTGAATTATTAATTAACTAATTATAATTTAACATAATTATGAAAACATAAATTACAATTAAACTTAATATAATATGTTCAATATATAAAATGTTTTATACCGTTAAGCTCGCCGGTCAACCAACTCCGGCGACCAACCTCCGGCACACGGCCAAACCCTGACGAAGGCTCGCACAACCGTCGCTCACACGTCGCACAGCACTCGCTCGCGCACCCTTTCGCGACCCTTCGCTCGTCGCACAACACGAGCCTCGCACCAGCTTCGCTCGCACAGCCCCTCTCGCGCACCTGAGTCGTCGCACAGTCGCTCGCACTAGATCTCTCGTCGCTCGATGCACAGGCCTCGCTCGCACCAAACTTCGAACGCACACCCTCGCACTACCACGCTCACGCCTCGTCGCTCGCTCGCAGCACCTCGTCGCACACACACTTGCACCGCCCAACTCTCGCTCGCACACGCTGCAGCGCCACTTGTCGCACAACGCGACGAGGATTCGAGAAGGGCACGACGCGGGAGACGATGAAAGGGAAGGACAGTGAGAGAGGAGAGGAGAGCAACGAGAGAGAAGAGGAGAGCAGCGAGAGAGAAGAGGAGAGAGAAAAAAATAGAGATGACGGCTGAGGAGAAGAAAAGGAAACTTAGGGTTTCTGAAATTTCTCCTCTTATTTTCCCTTTTTATACCATTCCAAAAGTGGTAACCCTAGATCGGGTGAACACGGTTTAACCTTTATAAATCCGAAATTAACACAACCGACTTGTATTAATATTATTATATTCTTATTATTCTGTAAATAATATTAAAATACCTTTTTATTATTTTCTTCGTATTTCTTAATTATTACGAATTAATTCCAAAAATACAGAGTATTACAGAGCGAGTGCTGGCCGTTGGCGGAGCTCCGGCAGCGGGCTGGTGACCGGCGAGTGACGACGAGGTAGGGGCGGGACTGAGCGCGGCGCAGGTGGTGCGCACGGTGGCTGACGGTGGTCGGTTAGTTAGGCGCCTAAAAGTTTTGAAAATAACCTAAATCTCTCAGATACCACTTTGTAACACCACGATAATTCTGTCTTTTCAAAAATACCTTTTCAATATAAAACATAGAGAATTACCAAAGTATTATCACCCATGTTATAACGAATTTGCTTATTCAGAATTTTGCAGCGGAAAATATATATATTTGAACTTCATACTTTAAATATAATAAATAAACAAAGTACTTAAAACTAACACACTATACATGTTAACTTCAAACCAAACTTTATATAATATGTTCCTACTAAAGCAATAGATAAAACAATATGTTACACAAGCTTTCCATTCCCAGATCCCCATGATGCAACATTTGCAAACCTGTAGATGTCAATGCTCTAAAGAATCTGCTCACCTTCATCACAGAATAAATAAGGCAAAGCCATGATCAACATACACAAATAAGGCACGTAATCAGCAAAGCTGAGTACTACATAATAATAATAAACATTCCTAACATGATACTAATAAATAATAAGCAGGGATAAATAATAATAATATAATGATCTAACATTCTGCAGATAACTTTTACTAAGCTAAACATTAACCATCTTTTTATTACTTTAATTATTGGACCGAGTTGTCTAATCAAAGCATGCCTTCACCTAGGAAGATGAAATACGGGCGCGACTTTGTATTCCATAATGACCTGCGATATCGAGGAATCTTTGAAAAATAGGAATGGTGATCAATCCATTTCACAGAAAAAGTCATGGCACGCTCATCATGAACCCCAACTCCTGATTGTCTAACTTCAGACATGCACCAGTCTAAAGTTTATTGCTATCCAAGTTACACTTTACATGATTTAAAAATTATTACTTGTTATGACACACAAGCAACACATAATTATATAATCAAACATTCACAACTGAACTCCTTTTTATCTTAGGATTAAATAAGTGATCACACAACTTACAATCCAAGATCAATTCCTATTTATTCTCATCTTTCTTATTTGTTGAACCTAGCCAACAACCAACTTACCTTTCAAAGGCATAAAGTATCAACTTACCAAATAAGGCCCACGGTCCTCATAAAGTAGTGAAAAATAATAATATAAGGGAACACATTATTCAACATGATCCAACTCAATAAATATATTGATTAACCGTGTGAATTAATATATAAAGTTCCCAACCAACATGATTGCATCAATATTTCATACTAACATGATATTCAACTCATAATCAAATCTCATAATCAACATGTTTGCACATAGACATAAAACATGTAAAATCCAATCATAATAGAAATCACATATGAACTAACAGAGTTCCTATACATGATACTACAACCTTTCCTTCCTAAAATCATGATACTACATCACATAACACATAAGTATGAACGTACCTTGTGTAAACAAATTGGTAGGCCACCTTGAATCACCTTAAAAATTGCCTACTGAATAATCTTTGCCTAAAACAACCAATATAATTCAAAGTCAATACTCCAAAAAAATTCTAGCAAATTAAAAATACTTTAAATCCTCTTTTAAAATATTTAACAGTTGTTTTTACCATTAAAACTTCAATTACTTATTTTACCTAGCATAGTACTATTATACTAGTCATTAAAATCCATAAACTCCATTATTAACAACCTTTCTAAAATTCCAGCAACTTATAAATTATTTAAACTCTCTTTAAACATACTTAAACATGCTTAAATTCATAACTTAAATCAATTTCATAGTTTATAACATGTCACTATGATTTTCCAATTTTGGTAATTAAAAACTCAATCCAAATATAATAATCAAATCTAAAATTTTATTCTTTCAATACATAATTATGTAATCATAGATTCATCATTAAAACAGTAAATTAAATTTACTAATCATAATTAGTAGTGAAATAAAACATAAAAAACATAATCTTTTATAAAAACTTGAGGAAGAAAAGAATTAAACCAACGAAACGAAGGAAACAATGGAGCAAGGGGCATTGAACACACAGCAGCAGCACCGGAAGCCACGCGACAGTGATGGTGGTGTGGTGACGTTTCTTGGCGAAGTAGAAAGCGTTTCTTGAAGAAGAAGAAGAAAGAAAATTGGAAGAAAGCAAAAAGAAAAAAGAAAACTATGAGGGAAATGGAAGGAATAGGCGCCGGCTCTTGAGAAGTGTGAGGAGGAGACAGAAAATTTGTGTGGTAAAATAATTGGGTTTAAGATATTTATATGTAGGATTTTCCTTTTGGGTTTAGGAAAAGGAAATTGGGTTTGAATAGAGTTTTATGATAAACAGGATTGATGATTTAGAACTCCTAACATCAATAGAAATCCTTTTCCTAATCTACTTAGAATTTGGGTTCCTCAAGCCCATTTAAACTTCTTTTCCAAATCCAATTAGTATTTCAAACATTTTTCAAAGCATACCTTAACAAAAATATTTCACTTCCTTAAATCCTTAAAATAATTTATTTGACTTTCAAAATGGTCAACCTTCTTTAAATAAATAAATCATTTCCAACTAAATTATGTTTAATTATAAATATATAAATACTAAAATATATTTACAAAATCCATAGAGACACCAGAGAACATCTGTTTAGACAATGCTCGTCCAGAAAGGACACTGAAGATTGGGTCTACTCTTGCCCTAGCTTGAAGGTTGAGCTAGTAGAGTTGTTGAAGGAGTTTGAGGATGTGTTTGCCTACAGCGTTGAAGATTCCAAGAATCGATCCTGAATTAGCAGTTCACAAGCTGAATATAGATCCAAGTTTGAAGCCGGTATGTCAGAAGAAGAGGGATTCGGGTCCGGGCAGGAATCACGCAGTTGACTAAGAAGTTCAAAAATTATTGAAATCTAAGTTCATTCGGGAGACTCATTACCCTGATTGGATAGCAAACGTTGTCATGGTGCCCAAGCCCAACGACACATGGAGAATGTGTGTGGACTATACCAATCTTAACAAGGCATTTCCTAAGGATAGCTTCCCTTTGCCAAAGTTCGATCGGCTAGTAGACTCCACGGATGGCCATGCATTGCTGAGTTTCATGGATGCCTATTATGGGTTCCACTAAATCCCTATGTGGCTGGAGGATCAGGACAAAATGTCACTCCTCATAGAGAAAGGGCTTTATGGCCTCCTGAGGATGCCTTTCGGAATTCGGAATGCACCAACCACCTTTCAGCGTCTAATCAACACAGTGTTCTAGCCGTAGCTGGGAAGAAATATGGAAGCTTATATCGATGATGATAGTAAAAAGTCGGCAGGTTCAGGGTCATATTGGCGACCTGAGAGAAACCTTTGAAACCCTCTGAAAATTCAAATTGAAATTAAATCCCAAGAAATGTGGCTTTGGGGTGGTAGTAGGGAAATTCTTAGGGTTCTTGGTCGATCGAAGGGGGATAGAAGCTAATCCTGAGAAGATCCAGGCGATTTTGAATATGATATTTCCGTCCAAGATTAAGAAAGTACAACGTCTGAGGGGGTGCTTAGCAGCCCTTGGACGATTCTTGTCCAAATCAAGTGATAAAGGTCATCATTTCTTCTCAGCAATCAAGATAAAAGCCAAATTTGAGTGGACAAAGAAAGCTAAACAGGCGCTTCAACAAGTAAGAGATCACCTATGTCAATTTCCTCGTTTGGTCAGTCCAGCCGAGGGGGGGAAATTGTTTATATACCTGGTCGTGTCGCCTCAAGTTGTAAGTGTTATTTTGCTGGCTAAAAGAGGATCCATACAAGGTTCGGTGTACTTTGTGAGTCATGTGCTCAAAGACGCGGAGTGTAGGTATCGACTGGTAGAGAAGTTCGGGTTGGCACCACTAGTAGAATAATTGCTTATTGCTGCGGTTTTACCCATACGCAGCAATATATCACGTAACAAGAAAAAATAAAAAATAAAAAAAAGATATTGCTGTAGTTTCGGCCTAAAACCGCAGCAATATGGTGTCAACTTAAAAAATTTTGAAAACAAGTTGACTATTTGACCAGACATATTACTGTGGTTTTTGACAAAAAACCGCAGCAATTATTAAAATAATATTAAAAAATAAATTTTAATATATTGTTGCAGTTCTTGAAAAAAACCGCAGCAATATCATTAAAGAAAAATATAAAACGCGTGTGAGGTAGGGTTTTGTTTTCCTTACTTTCATTTTCTCACTCCTCACCCGCCGTTTCTTTCATTCTCTCACTCCTCACCCTTCAGTCCTTCACTCTCATCGTCACCATTCATGCTCACTCTCACGGTTCAACCTTACCCTTCACCCTCCTCAGTCCAACGAGTCTTCAGCAACCACGTCCGCCTGTGCTCGCCGAGATTTCGCCAACCACCATCTTTGACCAATGAGTGAGTCGGCCCTTCGCATCCGCCTGCGCGATTTCGAGATTTCGCCAACCACCACTTCGCATCTACCTGGCGCATGTGCTCGTCGAGATTTCTCTCTCCTCTTTGTGCAACGGCCGACGAGCAGTAATCGCCGTGGATTTTGATTATTTTCTGTTTTCATATGTTGTAATTAGAAGTTTTGATGATTTTCAGTTTTAATATGTTGACGAGAAGTAATTTTTAGTTTTCAGATTTCTCTCTCCTCTTAGATTTTTGTTAGAGATTTCTTGAATTTCTTAGTTTTGTTTTATTTTTTAGATTTCTTAACCCTTGTTATTTTTAGTTTTTTTTCATGTTTTTGTATTTTTGGTTTTTTAGTATAGCTGATTTTTTTTTCAGTTTATGTGTTATATTTTTGGTAATTATTGTAAGATTATCATTTTATTGAATATATAAATCTAACGTGTATTGGGTATTTGTAATAGTGTATTGTTGTAGTTATGTTACATATGATAGTAGTACTATAACTACAAAAAAAAAAAAAATGACGCCTCGTGAAATTTTAAGAAAATTAATTTTTTTACCTGCCTGCGTCTATTGCTGCGGTTTTAGAAAGAAACTGCAGCAATATGTTTATTTTTTATTATTAAATACAGCATATTGGCGCGATTTTTCCTAGAAACCGCAGCAATATGCTGTATTATTTTAATATAAAATGTTGCCCCCTTAATTGTTGCGCGGACAAAACCGCCGCAATAGGCCACTTAATGACCGCAGCAATAAGCAATTATTCTACTAGGCACTTGTTATGATCAGCAGGAAATTCAAGCCGTACTCTTTGGCCTACGGTATATTAGTTTATATTGACCAACCTCCGAAGCAAGTTCTGCAAAATATGGAAGCCTCAAGACGAATGCTTAAATGGGCGGTAGAGTTGAACATGTTCGACCTAACTTTTGAACCCAGAAACGCGATCAAGGGGCAAGCTTTGGCAAATTTTATAGTTGAGCTTACTGGGGCAACTATAGAACCTATAATAGATCCAGCTTAAGGAAGGAAGCAGTGGACGCTTATGGTGGATGGATCGTCTACTGTCAACGGGTGTGAGGTAGGAATAATTTGTCAGTCTTTAGAAGGAGATAAGTTTGAGTATGCACTAAGGTTCCAATTTCAAGCGTTCAATAATGAAGCAGACTATGAAGCGCTTCTGGCTGGGATAAAAATGTGCAAAGCGGCTGGAGCTCTAAAGATTGAGGCCAAATCGGACTCCCTTCTAGTCGTTAGTCAAGTCAATGGAGACTTTGAATATAAAGAGGCATCTATGAGCAAATATATGCGTCTGATCAAGGATGAGATTCAGCCCTTGAAACGATTTGTTCTTGACCAAGTTCCAAGGTCAGAAAATCACCAAGCAGATGCTCTCTCAAAATTGGCCAGCTCGGCTGACTGTGATGCACCAAGAACGGTGTTTTGGGAGGTAAAACGGAAAAAGAGTATTGATTAAGAGCAAGTGATGTTTCTTAGCCGAGGGGTAGTTAAGATGGAGCCTGTTATAGAATTCAAGAAAACAGGTCGGCTACCTTCTGATCCTGTAGAAGCTAAGTATGTGAAAATAAGAGACAAATGGTTTGAGCTCTGGGATGAGACTCTCTACAAGTAAGCATTCAACCGTCCTCTTCTCAAGTGCATCACCAGAGAGGATGGTTTGGAGGTATTGAAAGAACTCCATGAAGGAGCTTGTGCTTCCCACATAGGATGAAGAGCATCAGGGTGAAAAAGCTTAAAGGACGATACCCTTGTTCATTGGCCTACCTTAAAGGATGACGCCCTTGTTTATGCCAAAAAATGCGATAGTTGCCAAAAGCATGGTAATATCCACCAGAAGTCGTTAACTACTTGACTCCAATTTTGTTCCCACTTCCTTTTGCCAAATGGGGCATGGATATCCTGGGACCTTTCCCTGTGGCGATTGGGTAGAAGAAGTTTGTGATTGTAGTTGTGGACTACTTCACCAAATGGGTTGAGGCCGAAGCTATGAGGGGAATAATAACAAATGATGTCAAAGGTTTCATTTGGAAAAACATTATTACAAGATTCGACATGCCGCAGTCCATCGTCTTTGACAATGGACCACAATTTGAGACTCCAAAAACTGAATGATTGGTTGGTAGAAAAGGACATAAAAGCTCACTTTGCGGTTGTAGGTCACCCGCAGGCCAATGGGCAGGTAGAATCATTCAACAAAATCCTGTCGAACGACATCAAAAAGAAGTTGGACAATGCCAAAGGGCTAGGGGTGGAAGAGTTACAGTTATTATTATGGTTCATCAGAACCACATCCAAGAATTCTACTGGAGAGACCCCTGTCATGCTAGTCTATAGCACGGAAGCTCTATGGCCCATTAAAATAGAAGAATCTACTTTGAGAGTCATGTTGTACATAAAAGAAGCCAATTAGGATGCCTTACACACGGCTCTGGACTAGGTACCCCAGGTCAGGGGCAATGCACTTCTAAGAATGCAATTGTACAAGCTTTGAATGGCTCGGAATTTTAATAAGAGAGTCGCTAGATGACCGCTTAAAGTGGGGGATTTGGTCCTAAGGAAGATGGAAGCCGTCGGAACAGCCAAAGAATTGGGTAAACTGACACCAAATTGGGAAGGGCCCTATCTTATCGTCTAAGAAGTGCGAAGTGGTACTTTTCATCTCCAATACATGAGTGGACGTCCTATTCAGCGGACTTAGAACTCAGATACCTTGAAGAAGTATCACATTTGAGCCGTCAAGAAAACCTTGGAGTTAATAATTTTTAACACAAGTGCCTCAGCACAAAGAAGAAAGATAGATATGTATACATGTACCACTAGTAGAATAATTGCTAATTGCTACGGTGATATTTCTGCGGTTTTACCTATACGCAGCAATATATCACGTAAAAATAAAAGAAAAAAAATAAAATAACCCTATTGTTGCGGTTTCGGCTAAAAACCGCAGCAATCTGGTTTAAACTAAAAATTTGTTATTATTAGACCAAACATATTGCTGCGGTTTCTGACAAAAACCGCAACAATATATTAAAATAATGTAAAAAAAATATTATTTTAATATATTGTTGCGGTTTTTGACAAAAACCGCAGCAATAGGTCCTTAAAAGAGTATTTTAAGATGTTAGGGTTACAAGCCCATCTCTCTAACCCTGAACATAATGTTAGGCGCCTCTCTCACTCTCATTTCTTCAATTTCTCACGCCTCTCCTCTCTCCTCTCTCCTTTCTCCTCTCTCTCCTCTCTCTCCTCTCTCCTCTCACCCTCTCTAACCCTCGTCTGTTTGTCTCTCCTCTCGCCTTTCGTTCGTTAATCTGCTCCGGCGACTCTCCTCTCGCCTTTCGTTCGTTCATCTGCTCTGGCGACTCTCCTCTCGCCTTTCGTTCGTTCATCTGCTCCGGTGAGGCTGACAAAGAAAAAAGTTTCGATTGCGAAGGTTTCATCTGCTCGCCGACGTCGTTCGTCTCCGTCGTTTGTTTGTCTCTCGTCCTTCATCTCCCCGCCGACGTCGTCTCTCGTCTGTTCATTCTCCGTTCAACAACAACAACGACGCCATTACTATTTTTTTTTCGTTTTTTTCATTTTTTTTTGTTTATAGAATTTTCTGTTTTTGTGGTTTTTATTTTCAATAAGTTCGATTGTAGTTAGATTTATTTTTATTTTTAGTTTTTTATTTTTTTTTAGTATTATTTGTTTTTATTTGTCATTTACTTGTAATTGTTTTTTTAATTTTGCTTTTCTATTTTACATTTTATTCTTTTGTAATATTGATGTAATTAGACTTTTCATCTTTATATATTAATGAACATTTTATCTTCAGTTTGTCTGCGAATTCAATGGATAGTGAAATGTTAGTTGTTTGGTTTTGATATTTCAAATGTAATTGGCAAATGCAAAAAAAAATGTCATATTGTTGCGGTTTTGGTCAAAAACCGCAGCAATATACTGGATTTTTTCTGATATAAAATAATAATATTACTGCGGTTTTGTGCTAGAAACCGCAACAATATGTTGAAATATTGTTGCGGTTAAAAACCGCAGCAATATAATATTTACCTATTGCTGCCCCCTAATTGTTGCGCGCCGAAAACCGCAGCAATAGGCCACCTTTTGACCGCAGCAATAAACATTTATTAGTGTACCTTGGTATTTGGCCAAGCAAAATTCATATAATACAATTTTATTTTCTCTCTATATTGATTCTTTACTTTTACTTACAGTTATTTACTTAGGGACATCTTATTACCGTCTAGCTCAATGGTCTAATAAGTAACTTTAACTAAATAACAAAGTAAATAAAGGCAAAAACGTCTATAATATAAACAATGAATTAAGGACACTAAAATAGGGATATATTAATTTTCTTGATGCACATTGCTTCCATAAGGAGATCTGTCAACATGGTATAGATCTATAAGATTAAGTACATGTCTAACGGCATCCTCTTGATAATCTCTAGAAAGAGAAACATCAAATCTCCTAAAAGATTGCAGCCAGAAATAAGAAACCTTAGTAAAGGAATCTTATTTACAATCATTAGGCCAGCCTAGTAACGACTACCTTAGTAAAGGAACAATTTGTTATGAATAAAATGCGACTATATAAGGAGAGCTGGCCAGGTCCATCAGTTACTCAACCACTCTTATCCTTATAAATTCTTCGCTAATCAATGTTTCTTAGTCGTTCTCCTTATTGAAACCAAGTGGCCTCATAGAAGGATCCACTTCGTCCAAAAAGGGGGCGAGAGCTGGGATGCAGAGTAATTTATGGTTTGAGTAAAGTTGAATCCGTCCAAGATACAGTGGTTCATCAACAATCGACCATTTACAAGGATGAGCCGCCATCAAGAGATTGAGCAAGGCTTAAGCCGTCCAAGAATCAATAGGGTCAATGATCGATCAGACAACTAGGACGAATTGCTATTTAACTTTAGCCATGACTAGGCAATGGCCAGTCCATGATCTTGGATGGTTTGCTATTTGGCTTAAGAAGCACATAGGCTGAAGCTAGTCTATAGTTATGGACAAGCGTCTATGGCCCTTGGAAAACTCATGCGAAACCTATTTGGCAAACAGTGGTCGTCCGATCATCTGGACGAAGGGTATTTTCTGTCCATAACTATCCAGAGACAAAAAATGTCCTTAAAGTCAGACGAGCATCGCTAACAGTTGTTAAAATTATGGCAAGAGGACTCGTCCATTGAAAATTGGTCGACCACTTATTAGAATATTGCATTAATTGTAGCCATTCCATATTTTGAGGACGAGTAACTTTGGCACGTAAAATATTCAAGCATGGATAGAACCCGTCCGTTAATTTGGGAAATTATGGAAATTCAACCAAGTAAACCAAGATGAGTTATTATTTATACTAAGAGGATAGAACAAAGTTGATTCATCCTTAGAATAGGAAGAGTTACTTTGGTACTTTGCAAAAAAGACAAAATTGGACGAAAAATCAGATATATATTTATTTGTTCAAAAGATTACAACCTAAACAAGGAAAAAAAACTAAGGTACAAATTAAAATGGCCTCCATCCCAGTTACAACAACAGAGGGGCCTAAGCTATGTACTCTATTCGGTAGGGGGATGGTGGCATCATCCACTAATGCCTCTTCAGTTGTTGCCTCTTCCTCCTCTTCGTCATCAGACGACTCCTGGAAGACATGAGGCTCTTCGCCTGCCACATAGCTCTATGAAGACTCTCCTGGAAGTCTAGATAACGCTCATAGCAAGGAACGTCATCTGCCTCGGCCAACATCTCAAAGGCCTTCACAGCCTTGGACTTGGAGGTGTCAATGACCTCATTTAGAGCCTCCTTGGCATCATTGAAGGCCTGGGCCGCATCCTCCTTCAGCTGAAGGTATTTTGCCCTTAGGAGAATATTCTCCCTTCGAAGTTGGACAACGGCCAATAGGGTGGTGTTCCTCTCGGCTGTCAGTTCGGCCGAGACAACTCCCAGGGCGAGTTCCAACGCATCCTTCTCATCAGAAAGAGTGTTCATGTGAACGAGATAGTTTTTATTTTGACACTCCAACTCGGCCGAATGTTTCTCCCAGGCCTCCCTAGATTGCCGGTGGAGACTTTCTGCCATTTGAATGTCGTACATAGTTTTGTCCCCAGCCGTTGTAGCTTGGTGGACAAGCTCTTTATTCTCTTTTCTGATCATTTTAGCCCAGTCCTCAATTATGATGATGCGAGAAAAGAGCTGAAAATACAAAGATAAAGTAAGTTAGCAAGACGATCAAGCAAAATAAAATATATTACAAGTACAATAGTAGAGCGGCTGGGAGAAATACCTCAGTAGCAAGCTCGAACATGTAGCCTACATGCCTAGAAGAAGCACCCCTCAAGCCTTTGATGTAAGGCTCAGGAAAGCACTTGAAGAGCTCATGTTTGAACTTCTCACGATAGGCTGAAGTCATCCTGGCAAAAGAGACCGAGGATTCGCCGTCCGACAATGCTTGGGAAGCTTTAGCAGGTTTTTTGCCCTTAACTGACAGAGGAGAGTTGTCAGTGTCTCTTGCGGGAATGACTACTGCTAATCTGTCAGGCGGACTCATCAAATGTCCGCCAACACGCAGTCTCCTAACCACGTTGGAGTAGTAGACTCACCAGAAGACAAAGAGGCAAATCTATAAGCAGAGGGCATTTGAGATACCACCCTGGCAACGTGGCCATTGAAGGCCGAGCCGTCCTTCTTAGTCGCGTCCAGCTGTTCCGATTATCCCTCGGCCAGAGTAGGACCTTCCGGGAGCTCAACCACATCCGCTGCTTAACTATTATGGCACTGGAAGGAGCCTGGGCTTCGTCCCTGACAAAGGGAACAATAGTCGTTGCATGTTCCTCCTTTGGAGGTTTCTCAAACTTCGGGACGGACGGACGTTCGACTTTCTTCTTAGTCGTGAAGCCCTTCGATTTTTTGGGAGGAGGATCTCCCATTGTGGCCGGCCTCTTCTTAGTGGCCTTCTCTGCCAAGTCTTAGACGTTGGGGCATTTTTCTGAAAAAAGAAAAAACAAGTCAGAAAATCAACCGTCTAGAGAAAGAAATGTGGAAAATAAAAAATTGCACAATGATAAATCTTAGACGCTCCCTTGTTGAAAAGGCAAGTCGGCTAGGGAGAACAAAAGTATCTAGCTAGTGTTGTCTTGCTCTCCAAACGAGGGCCACCTGAAGAAGGAAGCCGGCATGGAAAAGCCAATAAAAAGGGGCCAAAAGAGTTGGTTGCCTTCCTTAAGAAGGAGATCCTCGTCCAAGTTGGATAATCCAAAACTTGGACGATCTCCTTATAAGGGTCAGATGACCTGGGTGGCCGCGTTCCCTTGTTCAGCAAGGCATTAATCTTCAGACGAAGGCCATCTGCAGAGGGAAGCCGGCTGAAAAGCCGCTGGTTGTTTTCCTTTTGGGAAAGGATCTCGTCTAGAAAGGTAATTTATTAATAAGACGGAGGTCTCACAAGTGAGGATGACCTTATTGACCGTCTTCCTCTTTTGAAGGCACTTCATCCTAAAATGAGATCATAGACTCTGGACAAAGGAGTCTGGCCGAGAGAAATCAGCTTGCTTTGGTCGTTCTCATAATGCCAAGGTCCCCGGTTCAAAAAAAAAAAAGAAAATATTTTAATTAACCAGGGACTCCGTCCTCTTCTCGTAGCCAGTTTTGTTGTTTTCTTTCCGTAAGGAGCTGGTGAACTTTGACATACTTATGTCTCTCGTCCAAGACTTTTTCGAAGCAACTTTGGCAGGGGGTGTAAGGGAAAGCAAACCATTAGTAGGACTAAGAACTCAGATGAGGAGTTTTACTTAAGAAAATTCGAATTATACCTCTATCTTCAGCCGACCGCAATCCAGCGGCGACCAGGAAATTATCATTATAAACATTTCTTTGAAGGGTATCCAATTGGACGGTCTCTTACAAGAGGTTTTATTCGGGATAAAATACTGCATTATTTTGAAGTATTCTACCAATTCTTCGTCAGAACTACTCCCCGTCTCCAAGAAGGACGTTGTTCGTCCAGTGTTGGTGAGCGATCGGCTAAAATAGCGTACCTTCTTGCCACTGCCTCGTTAGGCGCCTAGACGAACAGAAACTCGGTCTTCCATGCGTGCATCTTGGACGTCTTATCCCAAGAAGTAAGGAAGCAATGACGGTTGCAGACGCTAAACCAGGCTCCCTCTACAGTTTTGGGAACCTTAGATACATAATGTGATACATATTGATTAAGATGTCAAGAGCATTCAAAGAAAGAAACAAGAACAAAGAAAGAGAACATAAGTGTTTGTTACAAACCGGTTCAATTAGATTGAACAACCACCACTTTCACTAACCAAATACCACCAATCTAAGATCAAGTTATAACAATAAGCTTCTAACTTGCATCACTTTGAGTTTCATTCACTAATTCAATGATTAAGTGAAAGAATTAAGCAAAGATTTAACAAAGGTCAAACTGACCGGAACATTCAATAAGCACACAGCTTAATATTTTGAGCATAAAAGCTTCAATTTTCATTCAAATGACTTAATTCCAAAAGAGTACAAAGCTAACATATTTGTTTACATTGTGTCCAAATTTCGGCTGATTTGGACTTCCCTAGCTATGCCAACTAAGCTAATAAAAAACATGAAACAAATATTACAATCTTTCCAGCACACTTCCTACAAACTAGCTTAGTCACCCTATTGGAAGTACAAAACAGAAGAACTACCAATGGAATACTAAAGTAAACATATTAAACTATAACCTTCAAAAGCTTGTACCATTTGCAGCACAAATCATTGCTCCAAAAGTTCAAAGGAAGCTAGGAGGACGCACTGGGGCAGCAGCATCCTTCCTTGAAGTCTTCTCTTTCATTGGTTTGGCTTCCTTGCCCATGTGTCTTCATATGGGTTCATTACACTTCCCAAGGCTTCAATTCAGTAGGTGGCAACCAAAGAAAACAAAAACATCTCCTAAAACTAGCTTAAAAACCGGATTACAATGAGCTTATACTAGCTTATCTCTTAAAGCATGATTAACATAACTTAAGCATGTACTTAGGCTACTAATCACTTACTAAACTTGATTACAATACATAATGATGTTTAAGGTGTCATTAAGTATTACTAATCTTGCTTAAGTAGAGATTAACATAGGATTAGCCTAATCAAGTTGCTTAAGTAAGGTTTTAGAATAAACCGAGCTAGTTAGGCTTAGAAATTGAACCTCCTTTACCATGTTCTCCTTTTGATCATGTAGAAGAAGACCTTGGTTGCTTAAGCTAGATGCTCCTGCATCATTCTCCTCAGGTTCGAAAAGGTCTTCTTGTAACTCAGAATCATCTGCAAGATATGGAGCTAAATCACCAACATTGAATGTAGCTGAGATGTTTCCCATTTCATCTGGCAATTCTATCTTGTATGCATTGTTGTTGATCTTCTCTAGCACTTTGAAGGACCATCACTTCGTGGCATTAGCTTGTTCTTCCTCCTTGTAGGAAACTTTCCTTCCTTAGATGTAACCACACTAGATCACCTGGCTTGTAAAGAACTTCTTCCTGTGCTTGATTTGCTCGAACCTTGTATGCTTCATTCACCTTCTCTATTCTGGTTCGAATTTGCTGATGAAGTTGCTTCATTTCCTTTGCTTTCACTTCAGCTTCTTTGCTACTATGTGCTTCAATAGGAAATGGAAGTAAATCAATAGGACTTAAAGGATTAATCCCATAATTTACCTCAAATGGTGAGTGTTTAGTCATAAGTTGGTGATCTATTGTAAGCAAACTCAGCATGAGCTAGCTTTAGATCCCAATCCTTTGAGACTTGTTCACCAGTGTCCTTAGCAGCATAGTTAATGTCCTGTTGGTCACCTCAGTCTGGCCATCAGTTTGAGGATGAGCAGTAGTACTAAACACAACTTAGTACCTAAAAGCTTCCACAAGTTCTTCCAGAAATAGCTAAGAAACTTTACATCTTTATCAGAAACAATAGACTTAGGAACTCCATGAAGTCTAATTATTTCTTTAAAGAACAAATCAGCAACATGAATAGCATCATCAGTTTTATTACAAGGAATGAAATGAGCCATTTTAGAGAATCTATCTACACCACCATGATTGCATCTTTCTGCCTTTGAGTTCTAGGTAGAGCAACAATGAAATCCATGCTCACATCTTCCCATGGTTGAACTGGAACAGGTAGAGGCGTGTAAAGCCCTTGATGAAAGGAGCTTTTAGCCTTCTGACATATAGAACATCGAGCTAGAATAGCATGAACATCTCCTGCAAGTTTCGGCCAGTAGAAGTGTTCCTGCAATACATCAACAGTTTTGTTAATGCCAAAGTGTCCTGCTAGTCCTCCTCCATGAACCTCCTTGATTAGCAAATCCCTTAATGAGCATTTAGGGATACAAAGCTTGTTGTTTCGAAAAAGAAAGCCATCTTGCAATGAATAAGCTCCATGAGATCCTTCTTTGCATGCTTCTAACAATAAAGAGAAATCTGGATCATCATAATACAAGTCTTTAAGATGCTAAAGCCAAGTACACGAGCCTCCATAAGAGAAAGCATAGAATGCCTCCTTGATAAAGCATCTGCAACAATGTTAGAAACTCCAGTTTTATATTTTGAAACAAAATCAAAGGACTGAAGGAATTCCACCCATTTTGCATGTCTTGGACTGAGCTTATGTTGTCCATTTATGTACTTCAAAGCTGATGGTCTGAATGTAACACAAATGAGCTGGTCTGAGATAATGAGTCCAATGAGTCAAGGCACGAACAATAGCATAGAACTCCTTATCATAAGTGCTGTAGTTGAGTCTGATTGATTAAGCTTTCACTGAAATAGGCTAGGGCGCCCTCCTTGTTGTAAAACAGCTCCAATGCCTACGCCACTTGCATCACACTCCACTTCAAACACTTTCTTGAAATCAGGTAAGGCTAGAACAGGAGCCTTACTAAGCATGTTCTTCAATTGATCAAATGCTTCTTGTGCTGCAGGAGTCCAAATAAAGGACCCTTTCTTGATACACTCAGTCAATGGCGCCAATATGGTGCTAAAGTTCTTGATAAATCTCCTGTAAAAAGAAGCTAAACCATGGAAACTTCGAACCTCAGTGATAGATTTAGGAACTGGCCATGACTTGATTGCTTCCACCTTAGATTCATCCATAGAAATGCCATTAGATGACACTATGAATCCAAGAAATGTCACACTTGAAGTAAAGAACTCACACTTCTCCATCTTTGCATACAGCTTCTTTTCCCTTAGTTTAAGGAAAACCTTCTTGAGATGCATTAGATGTTCCTGTTCACTTTGACTATACACAGAATATCATCAAAATAAACAACAACAAAGATACCAATGAAGGGTCTGAGTACCTCATGCATAAGCTCATGAAAGTACTAGGAGCATTTGTCAAACCAAATGGCATCACACGCCACTCATACAAACCACTCTTAGTTTTAAAAGCTGTTTTCCATTCATCACCCTCTTTGATTCTAATCTGATGATAACCACTTCTCAAATCAATCTTCGAAAATATAGTGGAACCATGTAACTCATCAAGCAAATCATCAAGCTTAGGTATTGGATACCTATACTTCACTGTTATATTGTTAATAGCACGACAATCCACACACATCCTCATAGAACCATCCTTCTTAGGAACCAAAATGACAGGCACAGCACATGGACTAAGACTTTCTTGCACAAATCCTTTAGCTAACAACTCACTAACTTGTTTTTAACTCCTTAGCTTCTTCAGGATTACATCTATAAGCTGGTTTATTAGGTAAAGGGGCGCCAGGTTAAATCAATTTGGTGTTCAATTCCTCTACTAGGGGGTAAACCACATGGAAGATCAATAGGAAAAACATCACCAAACTCCTTCACTAAAGGTTCACCATTTCGTGCACTTCATTAAGTTTTACATCATTTTCATCCAATAACAACAACAAATACATAACCTTCCCCTTTTCTACAGCTTTATCAAGTTGAGGTTTAGAAAGGATTAAGGTTTTTTTGTTTTGTGTTTTAGGTGAGGTTGTTTTTGGTTTTAAATGGTTCGGCCATGGCTAGGACTAAGTACAATTTTCTTCTTTTATGCATGAAAGTGTAAGTATTAGTCCTACCATTATGCAAGGTTTCTTTATCAGATTGCCAAGGTCTACCTAAGAGTACATGACATGCATCCATAGGTAATACATCACATAAAACTTCATCTTTATAAGAATCACCAAAAGAAAAGCTAATTAAAGCTTGTTTTGTTACCTCCACACAATTGCCATCATTAAGCCAATGAAGCTTATATGGTTTTGGATGTGAGAAAGTAGCATGATTGAGCTTGTCCACCATAGAAGATGAGGCACATTGGTGCAGCTCCTCCATCAATGATCATCGAACATATCTTCCCTCCAATCAAGCATTTGTTTGAAAGATTTGATCCCTTTGAGAAGGAACCAATTCAGCTTCTTTGGCATGAAGAACTCTTCTTAAAACAAGGCTTAAATGATCACCTTGAGTCACCTCTCCAACCTCCAAAGCTCTTCATCTTTCGGCCTCCTCTTCCTCCTCTTCTTGGTTTTCTTCTGTTCAAGTGATTCTTCAATTTTTTAATGTCAATTAAAGTCATTACTCTTTTATTAGGACATTGAGCTTGATAATGACCATAACCATGACACTTAAAGCACTTTACATCAGATTTTTTTGAGGTTTCACCACTACTTTCTTCCCTTTATCAACACTTTCAACCGTCACTTTAGGGGTGTAAGGAGATGTGTATGGTGTTTTAACATTAGAAACTCCCTTAGAATAGGTAGTTCCCTTCACAAAAGGTTTCTTCTTCTTCTCCTTAATGTGTTTTTCAACTTTAAGAGCTAACTTAAAGAGTTCATCTAAGGTAGAATAAGGATGTAACTCCACCTTCTTCTAATGTCTTTTTCTAAGCCTCCTAGAAATCTAGACATTGTTTGCTCTCTCTTCTTGTACATCAATTCATTAACAACTTTTCAAACTCATGGATGTAATGTTCTACCCCTTTATGGTCTTGTGAATTTCGGCCAATTGTTATACAAATCAAGGGTGTAAGTAGATGGTAAAAACTTCTCCCTCATTTTCTTTTTAGCTTACTCCAACTCTTGGTTTAGGTTTTTGTTTTCTATTCCTAGCTAAAACTACATTCTCCCACCAAAGGGATGCATACCCCTTTAGTTTAGCTACAGCAACTTTAAAGGCCTTAACATCATCATACTCCTTAAGTTCAAAGATCCGATCACACCTTGAAACCCACTCCAAAAACATCTGGATTAAGGTTTCCATCAAACTCAGGAACTCTAACTTAATGTCTCTAAAATCATCTTTCTTTTGTGGTTTTCTCTAGTTCTTGAAGATTCAGAAAGAACCTCCTCACTACTATCATAAGCTACACCTTCATCCTCCACATTTCTCTCCTTAAAGGTCCTCTAAACCCTCTCTAACAACAGTCATCAAATTAGCCATTTGTTCACTTAAAGTGGCTATTTGATTCTCCACTCCTACCAACCTTGCTTCACTCAAGTTCATGCCCCTTCTAAACTGATTTTCTTCACCTCCACTCATGATTGATTCAACCTCAACAAGAATAGGCTAGAAAGAAAGAAAAGAAGTGTGTTTGGCTTAGAATTAGGTTCGGTTTTGGGGGGGATTGTGTTTGGGTTTTGTTTGTGTGTTTAATGTGTTTAAGGGATGAATTAGAATGCTCTTAATCAACCTACAGCTCTGATACCAAATGATACATATTGATTAAGATAACAAGAGCATTCAAAGAAAGAAACAAGAACAAAGAAAGAGAACATAAGTGTTTGTTACAAACCGGTTCAATTAGATTGAACAACCACCACTTTCACTAACCAAATACCACCAATCTAAGATCAAGTTATAACAATAAGCTTCTAACTTGCATCCACTTTGAGTTTCATTCACTAATTCAACGATTAAGTGAAAGAATTAAGCAAAGATTTAACAAAGGTCAAACTGACCGGAACATTCAATAAGCACACAGCTTAATATTTTGAGCATAAACTTCAATTTTATTCAAATGACTTAATTCCAAAAGATACAAAGCTAACATATTTGTTTACATTGTGTCCAAATTTCGGCTGATTTGGACACTAGCTATGCCAACTAAGCTAATAAAAAACATGAAACAAAATTACAATCTTCCAGCACACTTCCTACAAACTAGCTTAGCACCTATTGGAAGTACAAAACAGAAAACTACCAATGGAATACTAAAGTAAACATATTAAACTAAACTCTCAAAAGCTTGTACCATTTGCAGCACAAATATGTGCCCAAAAGCTTCAAAGGAAGCTAGGAGAGACGCCGAACTGGGGCAGCAGCATCCTTCCATGAAGTCTTCTTCTTTCATTGGTTTGGCTTCCCTTGCCCATGTGGTCTTCATAGGGTTCACACTTCCCAAGGCTTCAATTCAGTAGGAGGTGGAACCAAAAGAAACAAAAACATCTCCTAAACTAGCTTAAAAACCGGATTAAAGAGCTTATACTAGCTTATCTCTTAAAGCATGATTAACATAACTTAAGCATGTACTTAGGCTACTAATCACTTACTAAACTTGATTACCAATACATAATGATGTTTAAGGTGTCATTAAGTATTACTAATCTTGCTTAAGTAGAGATTAACATAGGATTAGCCTAATCAAGTTGCTTAAGTAAGGTTTTAGAATAAACCGAGCTAGTTAGGCTTAGAAATTGAACCTCCTTTACCATGTTCTCCTTTTGATCATGTAGAAGAAGACCTTGGTTGCTTAAGCTAGATGCTCCTGCATCATAATGTATCTAGGTAAAGGCCGACAAAGAAGGAGGAACGCCCTTCAACTCATAGACGGCCAGAAATGTTAAAATATTCTGCCAAGAGTTGGGGGCTAATTGATTATGGCCGATGCAATAATAGTGCAGTAGTCGGACAATGAAAGGGTGAATGGGAAGTCTTAGTCTCGCGTCTAAAGCTAGCCGATAGACGGCAAAATGGCCAATAGGAGCACTAAGAACTGTATCGTCCTTACCTGGTAAAACAAATGTATAACTCGGCATAGGAATGGCCAAAGAAAGGTGCCTAGGGCTAGTACCTACTCTTCCTAGCCAGCCGTTGTTGGCTAGAATAAATCTTGGGTTAGAAAGGGGACCTAGGCGTCTTCCAATTTCAGACGAGGTCGTAGACGGATCGTCCGAATTATTGGAAGGACCAGATTAGCTTTCTCTTGCATTGCCCTCTTCCATCTCCATGCCTCTTCCAGACGCACTAGCCTCAGAGGTTATTGGGATGCCCATCTTGGACGCTTCCAAGGGATGGATGCTCGAGTGCCGGCCGAACACATTGACTTTCATGCTCCCCGTCATCGGGGATTCATCTAGTTGATGGCTCTATCTGAGAGCAGGAGGCCGGGAGATTTACTCCACGTCTAAGACGGCTAATTTTCTTGACGCATGCCGGATTACTAGACCGTTTGATTCTGTCGTCCATTTCCATAAAATAAAATGCATGACTGCCCAGTATAGGCCCAACTCTAGAATGTGCCTAAGAAGGAAAGCTATTTGTTCTAGTGTCAAGACCAACTCTTAGGTGGCCGGGATTATTCGACGAAGAAGAGGAATTCATTTTTATTGAATTTCTAAAAAGAAAAATAAAGAATTGAGAGCAAAGAAGAAGAAGGGGGATACCTGACAAGCTACTCGGACAATCGGTGAAGTTAAAATCTGGACAAACGTACTCTCTCTTTAGAAATTCGCAAAAAGGCAGAGTCTCTCTCTCTAAGAAAATTCTCTCAAGGTGTGAAATGGTCTAAGAAATGACAAAAGTTCATATTTATAGAGGGGTGAAAAAACCTGCTACTCTGGTAAAAATAACCGTTGGAATAAAAAGATCATTAGCAAATGACCGGTTAAACAGACAAAATGGCACCCCTTGCCATTTTTTTGACAAGCAAGGTGATTTTCTTGAAGTAAAAGGGTTTTTAACCGTCTTGGCGCCAAACAGTAAAAACCCCTTTTAGGGGTAAATGTTGTAGCCTGGAAATCAACGGCTCTCTAAGGGACACGTGGATTCATCTAGAGCGTCCACGTGTCTCGTACCTGCAAATAAGAGTACAAGGCAAAAGGGGATAGTTGAAGTACAAATCCCTATTCAGGGAAGTAATAGCCCATCTCTTTGGCCCAACATACAATCAGGCCCAGAGCCCCAAAAAACATCTGCATATGATTGGATGATGTGTACCTTCCAATCATTGCCTGCCAGGTGTCATGCTCCCATTGCTTAGCCAATCAGGTGCCCTTAAATTAGGGTGACCTCAAGGTAAATCAACCACTCCAAACACTATAGATAGTCCTTGAAATCAGGAGAAAGGTACCATTTTTCAGAGCATTGTGTACTATTACCGTGTAAACACTCTCTCTACTTTCTCTCTCTAAACTTTCCTTTTTTACTCCTAATATCTGACTTAAGCTTTGGAGGGGGAGCCACCACCCAAACCTCCAGGGTGGATCCCTTTTTGCACGTTCAGGAACGAAGCTCAGGTTCAGGATTATTTGACCGGGATATCGTTACACAAGTCTTCATCGAAGAAACTGTTGAGGAATAACAGTGTATTTACTAGTCAAGCACTACGTAACACAAATGTTCATTCAACAAATAAATTTGTTCATTAGACTATATTATTTTATTGGAATCAACTTGATTTTCTTTTGTTTTAAAACATTTTAAATGTCGAATATATAATTCATAAATATTTATTGTGAAATTGAAAATGTTCAATTAATAATACCATGTATTCATTATAGTACAATGTTCATTGAAATAAATTTGATGTTCTTTCATTTGCTGCGCACATAGAGTAAAAAGTTGAAGAAAGAAATTGAGGTGAGTCAATCAAAACATAACAAAATAGTGCGTTTTTTCACCAAATATCCCTGCCAAATTAAAAAATTCACAATATACTCTCAATGTTCCAAATATTCACCATATAGTTTGACTTTTCCAAATTGTTAACATAACCTTTTTAACGTTCGTTAAATCGCCATTACCATTTATTTACAAGTTTACCCTTACTTAGTATTAAGTGTTTTGGCGGCATTTTGTCAGTTCTTGGACACGTCCTTTTCTTGCAGTTTATGAAAGAAAAAATTAGGGCCCTTCATCTTCTTCCTCCTAAACTTTGTTCACTATAAATCAAGAAAAAAAAACCCTAGAAATTTTCTAAGTAAACGAAGCACCTGAGTGATCCATCTTCAAGTACCGAACTCGAAGACGCAATTGTTGGTGGTGTTGAAGGATAGCTAAGCGGAGGAAGCAATTTGGAAAGTTCACGGAGGGCAAAAATGAAATTTTTGATCAAATTTTATGTTAGGGTTAATTTGTGGTATTATGTATTTGTTTGATATGCTTTGAAGTGCGAATTTTACTAAAATTTGAATTTTTGTTGTTGTTTGATTTTATGTGCATGTGTTAGGATGGTAACTGTGTGGTTGTTGATGCACTATGGTTATCATGACTTTGATGTTAGGGTTAGTGATACTGACTTGTGTCATTTGATTGGGTTGTTTGAGGATATAGTAACTGAGTCTGAGAAGCAAAATGTATACTTACCCAAAGCATTTGGGTTGTTATTCAGAGGGCCTAGAACAAATAGGAAAACAGAGCTTGCATCTGACCTGGACTTGATAAAGTTGTGGGATATGTATGTGGTAGTGACACCATAGAACTGTGGGTTGAGGAAACAGACAATCCTGGGATAGTTTTTAGGCCATATTTAGCCTTGAAGTAACAAGTTGAAAGGGAGGTCAAGGTACAGAGGAGGCTTTTAGAGGACAGGTTAAGGACGAAGAAAGAGGAGGAACTGAAAAAACAGCCTGAATAGGAAGAAAGATTGAGAAAACAGGAGGAGGAAGAAAGGGAAGAAGAGGAGTTAAGGAGGCTCCTAGTGGCTATGGAGGTCCCAGTTAGGGATGCAAAGCAACCTGAGGTTGTCTATGAGTATATGGGAGTTTACTCCTCACAAAAACATGTTGAGGAATTTCCAGGAGATTTACAACCCCCACCATCATAGAACCAACCTTCATCACCGCCTGCTTCTCCAATCCACTCACCACCACCTAACCCCTCACTACCACCTCCTTCACCTCCAACTGCTACACCCTCACAACCACAACCTCCCTCACTTTCACCAGCTAGCCCCCTAACTTCATCACCACCACTTTACTCACCACCTCATTCACCACACCACTAAACACAACCTCCCTCAATACAACCCCCCTCAACACAACCCCCCTCAACACAACTGCTCCAAACCAAGAACAGAATTCAGCCTAGCCAACATCACAACCCCCCTCAAAAGGTCCTTCTAGGACTCACTAGTGGAAAAATGTAGAAGGGCTGCGCTAAAAAAGGCATGTAGGGCTGCGCTTTTTGACAGCAGCCCTTTCAGTCGCAGCCCTTCACTTTTTAAGTAGGGCTGCGCTAGAAAAGCGCAGCCCTTAAGCTAGAAGGGCTGCGCTAGTTAGGAAAAAGCGCAGCCCTTCTAGCCTAGAAGGGCTGCGCTAGTTAGGAAAAAGCGCAGCCCTTCTGAGCTAGAAGGGCTGCGCTTTTTCCTAACTAGCGCAACCCTTCCTACCAAAAAAAAATAAAAAAAAAAAATTTTTTTTTAACATTTTTTTACTCATAATCTCACATTTTCTGAAATTAAACAGAAGAGAAGAGAAACGAAACGAAAATACTAAACCCAAAACAATAAAAAGAATGAAACGAAAATGAAAAAAGGAACAAAAACTAATATACAAAGAGAAGTATACAATAAGTATACAAGAACATTAATCAAAACAAAGATGAAAATACAAGAAATTATATACAAAGAGAAGTATACAAGAACATTAATCAAAATAAACAAAGAGAAGTATACAAGAATAACATTAATCAAAATAAACAAAGAGAAGTATACAAGAACATTATCAAAACAAAGAGAAGTATACAAGAACATTAATCAAACACAAGAGAAGTATACAAGAACATTAATCAAAATATATAAACAAAGAGAAGTATACAAGAACAATAATCAAAATATATAAACAAAGAGAAGTATACAAGAACATTATAGATCTGAAAATACAAGAACTACAACCTAATAATGTTTAAATACATAAAACAAAACAAATACATAATTTACGAGAAAAAAAAATTTCGGAAAAACTTAAAATGGGTATTTGGAGGCTTAAACGAACTCGGATGGCTTAAAAAGCCTAAACGTCACGGCATAGCGGTGAGTTTGACTTGTTGGCTCGTTCCGCTTCCGAAAAGGTATCACAATAGGCAATCGGACTCCGTCGCCATGTTTAGTGCAAATCATTTCAAGGTTTTTGTCGCAAATGTTTATGGAGTTTTTGAGAGAGAGAGAGGATGAGAGAGAAGGAGGAAAAGAATAATGAGGGACGTGAGAGAGGAGAGAGAATGAGGGATAATATATTTGACGAATCCCGCTCAATATTTCAAACCCGCGATTCCGAAATTTTAAATTTTTTCAGGAAGGGCTGCGCTTTTTTTTAAAAGCGCAGCCCTACTAAGCGAAGGGCTGCGCTTTTTAAAAAAGCGCAGCCCTTCACTTAGTAGGGTTGCGCTTTTTTGAAAAGCGCAGCCCTTCTTACCTACAGAAGGGCTGCGCTTTATTAAAAAAGCGCAGCCCTACTAGTGAAGGGCTGCGCTTTTTTAAAAAAGCGCAGCCCTTCTGCTTAGTAGGGCTGCGCTTTTTTAAAAAAGCGCAGCCCTTCACTAGTAGGGCTGCGCTTTTACGAAAAGCGCAGCCCTTCCTGCGCAGCCCTTTATGTTTTTTCCCCTAGTGTTTAAATAAAAATAAGATTAACACTCCTGAAAATCTAATTAATGGTCGAAATTAAGATTCATGAAACAATCATAAAGTTAACACAATTTTAATATGAAAATATATTGTTTCATAAATCTGAATTTCGTCCATTAATCAACCACTCATCCTACACCTCTCATCTCACAAGTTTAAGGTAACTTTCCTACGATACAACCACTACAACTTATACTCCTAACAAACCAAAATCAGTTATAATTTTCGGACTTTAGTAAAACTAAAAACAACTCAGCTAACTAACAAAGATTTTAACTAACGATGACACTTAATTACAATGCTAATCTGTTTCAATCTAGTCCACAAAATCATCCTTATTAATGGAAGGATCAACAAATCCAAAACTAAAACACTACTTACAACTTTGAATTGCAAAATGGTCCAAATTCAATAAATAAAGAGAATAAAAAATATATTGATCTTGAGTTTCCTTGCTGCATCTGTGTCATTCTTGATTTGAATGCTGAACTAGGATATTTAAACATTCAAGAGAAACACCAACTTTGAACAAGAACAATAAGAATTCGAAAACTAGTAACAAGGATATATCATAATGAATGATCATTCCTGAAACAATCACAAAGAATCTCAAACACACTCAAACCACTCCTGAAATTAAGTTGTTTAAATACGAATAAGATTAACACTCCCAAAAATTTGATTAATGGTCGAAATTAAGATTAATGAAACAATCATAAAGTTAACACAATTTTAATATAAAAATATATTGTTTCATGAATCTTAATTTTGACCATGAATCAACCACTCATCCTACACCATTCATCTCACAAGTTTAAGGTAACTTTCCTACAATACAACCACGACAACTTAGACTCCTAATAAACCAAAATCAGTTATAATTTTCGTACTTTGGGAAAACTAAAAACAACTCAGCTAACTAACAAAGATTTTAACTTACAATGACACTTAATTACAATGCTAATCTGCTTCAATCTAGTCCACGAAATCATCCTTATTAATTGAAGGATCAACAAATCCAAAACTTAAACACTATTTACAGCTTTGAATTGCAAAATAGTCCAAATTCTATAAATAATAAGTAGATCAAAAAATATATTGAACTTGAGTTGCCTTGCTGCATCTGTGTCATTCTTGATTTGAATGCTCAAATAGGATATTTAAACATTCAAGATAAACGCCAACTTTGAACAAGAATAATAAGAATTCGAAAAATAGTAACAAGGATATTTCTTAATGAATGATCACTCCTGAAACACTCACAAAGAATCTCAAACACACTCAAACCACTCCTGAAATTAAGTTTTTAAATACGAATAAGAATAACACTCCGAAAAATCTTATTAATGGTTGAAATTAAGATTCATGAAACAACCATAAAGTTACCACAATTTTAATATAAATATATATTGTTTCATGAATCTTAATTTCGACCATTAATCAACCACTCATCCTACACCACTCATCTCACAAGTTAAGGTAACTTTCTTGCAATACAACCACGACAACTTAGACTCCTAATAAACAAAAATCAGTTACAATTTTCGAACTTTAGTAAAACTAAAAACCACTCAGCTAACTAACAAAGATTTTAACTAACAATGACACTTAATTACAATGCTAATCTGCTTCAATCTAGTCCATAAAATCATCCTTATTAATCAAAGGATCAACAAATCCAAAACTAAAACACTACTTACAGCTTTGAATTGCAAAATGATCCAAATTCAATAAATAAATAGATTAAGAAATATATTGATCTTGAGTTTCCTTGCTGCATCTGTGTCATTCTTGATTTGAATGCTTAACTAGGATATTTAAACATTCAACGGAAACGCCAACTTTGAACAAGAACAAAAATAAATCGAAAAATAGTAACAAGGATATTTCTTAATGAATGATCATTATTGAAACACTCACAAAGAATCTCAAACACACTCAAACCACTCCTGGAATTAAGTAGGTTAAATACTAATAAGATTAACACTTGTAAAAATCTGATTAATGGTCGAAATTAAGATTCTGGAAACAATCATAAACTTAAAACAATTTTATGTAAATTCACTATAATTGTTATTTATCTCTTAATGAGGCTAGACTTGTATTATTTATAGTAGAAGAAGAAAGAAAACCTTGCTCTCCAAGACATCCATAAGCCACAATTTACTACAAGTAAATTAGGAAAGTATTCGCCCTTAATTTAAGCCTAGAATCTAGCTAAATTTAAGGAAACAAAAACTTATGGAAAGCTATGCAATATTTTACTTAATTTCAACTGAATCACATAAAACTCAAGGATACGCCTTGCACACCACTCATTCCACAAGTTTAAGGTAACGTTCCTAAAATACAACCACGACAACTTAGACTGCTAATAAACCAAAATAAGTTATAATTTTTGGACATTAGTAAAACTAAAAACAACTCAGCTAACTAACTATTATTTTAACCAACGATGAGACATATTTACAATGCTAATCTTCTTCAATGCAATCCACGAAATCATCCATATTAATTGAAGGATAACTAAATCCAACACTAAAACACTACTTACAGGTTTGAATTGCAAAATGGTCCAAATTCAATAAATAATAAATAGATCAAAAAATATATTGAACTTGAGTTGCCTTGCTGCATCTGTGTCATTTTTGATTTGAATGCTCAACTCGGATATTTAAACATTCAAGAGAAACGCCAATTTTTATAAAGAACAATAAGAATTCGAAATATAGCGACAAGGATATATCTTGATGAATGATCACTCCTGAAACACTCACAAAGAATCTCAAACACACTCAAACCACTCCTGGAATTAAGTTGTTTAAATACTAATAAGATTAACACTCGTAAAAATCTGATTAATGGTCGAAGTTAAGATTCATGAAACAATCATAAACTTAACACAATTTTATGTAAATTCACTATAATTGTTATTTATCTCTTAATGAGGCTAGACTTGTATTATTTATAGTAGAAGAAGAAAGAAAACCTTGCTCTCCAAGACATCCATAAGCCACAATTTACTACTAGTAAATTAGGAAAGTATTCGCCCTTAATTTAAGCGTAGAATCTAGCTAAATTTAAGGAAACAATAACTTATGGAAAGCTATGCAATATTTTACTTAATTTCAACTGAATCACATGAAACTCAAGGATACGCCTTGCACGCCACTCATTCCACAAGTTTAAGGTAACTTTCCTAAAATACCACCACGACAACTTAGACTGCTAATAAACCAAAATAAGTTATAATTTTTGGACTTTAGTAAAACTAAAAACAACTCAGCTAACTAACTATTATTTTAACCAACGATGACACAAATTTACAATGCTAATCTTCTTCAATGCAATCCACGAAATCATCCATATTAACTAAAGGATCACTAAATCCAACACTAAAACACTACTTACAGCTTTGAATTGCAAAATGGTCCAAATTCAATAAATAATAAATAGATCAAAAAATATATTGAACTTGACTTGCCTTGCTAAGAGAAACGCCAACTTTTATAAAGAACAATAAGAATTCGAAAAATAGTATCAAGGATATATCTTAATGAATGATCAATCCTGAAGCACTCACAAAGAATCTCAAACACACTCAAACCACTCCTGGAATTAAGTTGTTTAAATACAAATAAGATTAACACTCCCAAAAATCTGATTAATGTTCGAAATTAAGATTCATGAAACAATCATAAAGTTAACACAATTTTAATATGAAAATATATTGTTTCATGAATCTAAATTTCGACCATTAATCAACCACTCATCCTACACCACTCATCTCAGAAGTTTAAGGTTACTTTCCTACAATACAACCACGACAACTTAGACTCCTAATAAACAAAAATCAGTTATAATTTTCGGACTTTAGTAAAACTAAAAACAACTCAGCTAAGTAACAAAGATTTTAACTAACGATGACACGTAATAACAATGCTAATCTGCTTCAATCTAGTCCACGAAATCATCCATATTAATTGAAGGATCAACAAATCCAAAACTAAAACTCTACTTACAGCTTTGAAATGCAAAATGGTCCGAATTCAATAAATAAAAAGATGAAAAAAATATATTGATCTTAAGTTGCCTTGCTGCATCTATGTCATTCTTGATTTGAAAGCTCAACTAGGATATTTAAACATTCAAGAGAAACGCCAACTTTTATAAAGAACAATAAGAATTGGAAAAATAGTAACAAGGATATATCTCAATGAATGATCACTCCTGAAACACTCACAAAGATTCTCAAACACACTCAAACCACTCCTGGAATTAAGTTGTTTAAATACAAATAAGATTAACACTCCCAAAATATGATCAATGGTCGAAATTAAGATTCATGAAACAATCATAAAGTTAACACAATTTTAATATAAAAATATATTGTTTCAGGAATCTTAATTTCGACCATTAATCAACCACTCATTCTACACAATTCATCTCACAAGTTTAAGGTAACTTTCCTACAATACAACCACGACAACTTAGACTCTTAACAAACAAAAATCAGTTATAATTTTCGGACTTTAGTAAAACTAAAAACAACTCAGCTAACTAACAATGATTTTAACTAATGATGAAACTAATCTGTTTCAATCTAGTCCACGAAATCATCCTTATTAATTGAAGGATCACCAAATCCAAAACTAAAACATTACTTACAGCTTTGAAATGCAAAATGGTCCAAATTCAGTAAATAAAAAGATCAAAAAAATATATTGATCTTAAGTTGCCTTGCTGCATCAGTGTCATTCTTGATTTGTATGCTCAACTAGGATATTTAAACATTCAAGAGAAACGCCAACTTTTATAAAGAACAATAAGAATTGGAAAAATAGTAACAAGGATATATCTCAATGAATAATCACTCCTGAAACACTCACAAAGAATCTCAAACACACTCAAACCACTCCTGGAATTAAGTTGTTTAAATACAAATAAGATTAACACTCCCAAAATATGATCAATGGTCGAAATTAAGATTCATGAAACAATCATAAAATTAACACAATTTTAATATAAAAATATATTGTTTCAGAAATCTTAATTTCGACCATTAATCAACCACTCATCCTACACCACTCATTTCACAACTTTAAGGTAACTTTCCTACAATACAACCACAACAACTTAGACTCCTAATAAGCCAAAATCAGTTATAATTTTCGCACTTTAGTAAAACTAAAAACAACTCAGCTAACTAACAAAGATTTTAACTAACGATGGCATGTAATTACAATGCTAATCTGCTTCAATCTAGTCCACGAAATCATCCTTATTAATTGAAGGATCAACAAATCCAAAACTAAAACACTACTTACAGCTTTGAAATGCAAAATGGTCCAAATTCAATAAATAAAAAGATTAAAAAAAATATATTGATCTTAGGTTGCCTTGCTGCATCTGTGTCATTCTTGATTTGAATGCTCAACTAGGATATTTAAACATTCAAGATAAACGCCAACTTTTAAGAAGAACAATAAGAATTGGAAAAATAGTAACAAGGATATATCTTAATGAATGATCACTCCTGAAACTCTCATAAAGAATCTCGAACACACTCAAACCACTCCTGGAATTAAGTTGTTTAATTACAAATAAGATTACCACTCCCAAAAATCTGATCAATGGTCGAAATTGAGATTCATGAAACAATCATAAAGTTAACTCAATTTTAATATAAAAATATATTGTTTCATGAATCTTAATTTCGACCATTAATCAACCACTCATCCTACACCACTCATCTCACACGTTTATGGTAACTTTCCTACAATACAACCACGACAACTTAGACTGCTAATAAACAGAAATAAGTTATAATTTTTGGACTTTAGTAAAACAAAAAAACAACTCACCTAACTAACTATTATTTTAACTAACGATGACCCTTAATTACAATGCTAATCTTCTTCAATCTAGTCCACAAAATCATCCTTATTAATTGAAGGATCAACAAATCTAATACTAAAACACTACTTACAACTTTGAAATGCAAAATGGTCCAAATTCTATAAATAAATAGATCAAAAAATATATTGATCTTAAGTTGACTTGCTGCATCTGTGTCATTCTTGACTTGAATGCGGAACTAGGATATTTAAACATTCAAGAGAAACGCCAACTTTGAACAAGAACAATAAGAATTCGAAAAATAGTAACAAGCATATTTCTTATTGAATGATCACTCCTGAAACACTCACAAAGAATCTCAAACACACTCAAACCACTCCTGAAATTAAGTTGTTTAAATACGAATAAGATTAACACTCCCAAAAATCTAATTAATGGTCGAAATTAAAATTCGTGAAACAGTCATAAAGTTAACACAACTTTAATATAAAAATATAATGTTTCATGAATCTTAATTTCGACCATTAATCAACCACTCATCCAACACCACTCATCGAACAAGTTTTAGGTATCTTTCCTACAATACAACCACGACAACTTAGACTCCTAATAAACCAAAACAAGTTATAATTTCGGCTTTAGTAAAACTAAAAACAACTCACCTAACTAACTATTATTAAAACTAACGATGACCCTTAATTACAATGCTAATCTTCTTCAATCTAGTCCACGAAATCATCCTTATTAATTGAAGGATCAACAAATCCAAAACTAAAACACTACTTGCAGCTTTGAAATGCAAAATGGTTAAAATTCAATAGATAAATAGATCAAAAAATATATTGATCTTGAGTTGCCTTGCTGCATCTGTGTCATTCTTGATTTGAATGCTCAACTAGGATATTTAAACATTCAAGAGAAACGCCAACTTTGAACAAGAACAATAAGATTTCGAAAAATAGTAACAAGGATATTTCTTAATGACTGATCATTATTGAAACACTTACAAACACTAGGGAAAAAAAAGGAAGGGCTAAGGAGGAAGGACTGCGCTTTTTCTAAAAGCGCAGCCCTACTAGTGAAGGGCTGCGCTTTTTTATAAAAGCGCAGCCCTACACAACAGTAGGGCTGTGCTTTTAGAAAAAGCGCAGCCCTTTTTACTTCAGAAGGGCTGCGCTTTTTCTAAAAGCGCATCCCTACTAAGTGAAGGGCTGCGCTTTTATAAAAGGCGCAGCCCTTCTAACTAAGTAGGGCTGCGCTTTTGAAGAAAAGCGCAGCCCTTCTTAAAAAAATTTGAAAAATTCAAGTTCGCGGGCTTCAAATATTAAGTGGGATTCGTCAAATATATTATCCATCATTCTCTCTTCTCTCTCACGTCCCTCATTATTCCTTTGCTCCTTCTCTCTCATCCTCTCTTCTCTCTCAAAAACTCTCATAAACATTTGCGACAAAAATCCTGAAATGATTTGCACTAAACATGCCGACGGAGTCCGATTGCCTATTGTGATACCTTTTCGGAAGCGGAACGGACTATAAAAATATAATGTTTCATGAATCTTAATTTCGACCATTAATCAACCACTCATCCCACACCACTCATCGAACAAGTTTTAGGTAAATTTCCTACAATACAACCACGACAACTTAGGATCCTAATAAACCAAAATAAGTTATAATTTTTGGCCTTTAGTAAAACTAAAAACAACTCACCTAACTAACTATTATTTTAACTAACGATGACACTTAATTACAATGCTAATCTTCGTCAATCTAGTCCACGAAATCATCCTTATTAATTGAAGGATCAACAAATCCAAAACTAAAACACTACTTGCAGCTTTGAAATGCAAAATGGTCAAAATTCAATAAATAAATAGATCAAAAAATATATTGATCTTGAGTTGCCTTGCTGCATCTTTCTCATTCATGATTTGAATGCTCAACTAGGATACTTAAACATTCAAGAGAAACGCCAACTTTGAACAAGAACAATAAGATTTCGAAAAATAGTAACAAGGATATTTCTTAATGAATGATCATTATTGAAACACTCACAAACACTAGGGGAAAAAAAAGGAAGGGTTGCGGAGGAAGGGTTGCGCTTTTGTACAAAAGCGCAGCCCTACAGAACAGAAGGGCTGCGGTTTTTTATAAAAGCGCAGCCGTTCACTCAGCAGGGCTGCGCTTTTGGAAAAAGCGCAGCCCTTCGTACTTCAGAAGCGCTGTGCTTTTTCTAAAAGCGCAGCCGTACTAAGTGAAGGGTTGTGCTTTTATAAAAGGCGCAACCCTTCTGATTAAGTAGGGGTGCGCTTTTGAAGAAAAGCGCAACCCTTCTTAAAAAATTTTGAAAAATTCAAGTTCGCGGGCTTCAAATATTAAGCGGGATTCGTCAAATATATTATCCCTCATTCTCTCTCCTCTCTCACGTCCCTCATTATTCCTTTGCTCCTTCTCTCTCATCCTCTCTTCTCTCTCATCCTCTCTTCTCTCTCAAAAACTCCCATAAACATTTGCGACAAAAATCCTGAAATGATTTGCACTAAACATGCCGACGGAGTCCGATTGCCTATTGTGATACCTTTTCGGAAGCGGAACGGGCTATAAAAATATAATGTTTCATGAATCTTAATTTCGACCATTAATCAACCACTCATCCCACACCACTCATCGAACAAGTTTTAGGTAAATTTCCTACAATACAACCACGACAACTTAGGATCCTAATAAACCAAAATAAGTTATAATTTTTGGCCTTTAGTAAAACTAAAAACAACTCACCTAACTAACTATTATATTAACTAACGATGACACTTAATTACAATACTAATTTTCTTCAATCTAGTCCACGAAATCATCCTTATTAATTAATTGAAGGATCAACAAATCCAAAACTAAAACACTACTTGCAGCTTTGAAATGCAAAATGGTCAAAATTCAATAAATAAATAGATCAAAAAATATATTGATCTTGAGTTGCCTTGCTGCATCTGTGTCATTCTTGATTTGAATGCTCTACTAGGATATTTAAATTTTCAAGAGAAACGCCAACTTTGAACAAGAACAATAAGATTTCGTAAAATAGTAACAAGGATAATTCTTAATGAATGATCATTATTGAAACATTCAGAAAGAATCTCAAACACACTCAAACCACTTCTGGAATAAAGTTGTTTAAATACTATTAAGATTAACAGTCGTAAAAATCTGATTAATGGTCGAAATTAAGATTTATTAAACAATCATTAACTTAACACAATTTTATGTAAATTCACTATAATTGTTATTTAACTCTTAATGACGCTAGACTTGTATTATTTATAGTAGAAGAAGCAAGAAAACCTTACTCTCCAAGACATCCATAAGCTACAATTTACCACTGGTAAATTAGGAAAGAATTCTCCCTTAATTTAAGCTTAGAATCTAGCTAAATTTAAGGAAACAATAACTTATGGAAAGGTATGCAATACTTTACTTCATTAAAACCGAATCACATGGAACTCAAGGATACGCCTTGCACGCCACTCATTCCACAAGTTTAAGGTAACTTTCCCAAAATACAACAACGACAACTTAGACTGCTAATAAACCAAAATAAGTTATAATTTTTGGACTTTAGTAAAACTAAAAACAACTCAGCTAACTAACTATTATTTTAACTAAAGATGACACTTATTTACAATGCTAATCTTCTTCAATCCAATCCACGAAATAATCCATATTAATTGAAGGATCACCAAATCCAACACTAAAACACTACTTACAGCATTGAATTGCAAAATGGTCCAAATTCAATAAATAATAAATAGGTCAAAAAATATATTGAACTTGAGTTGCCTTGCAGCATTTGTGTCATTCTTGATTTGAATGCTCAACTAGGATATTTAAACATTCAAGAAAAACGCAAGCTTTGAACAAGAACAATAAGAATTCGTAAAATAGTAACAAGGATATTTCTTAATGAACAATCACTCCTGAAACACTCACAAAGAATCTCAAACACACTCAAACCACTCATAAAATTAAGTTGTTTAAATACGAATAAGATTAACACTCCCAAAAATATGATTAATGGTCGAAATTAAGATTCATGAAACAATCATAAAGTTAACCCAATTTTAATATAAAAATATATTGTTTCATGAATCTTAATTTTGACCATTAATAAACCACTCATACGACACCACTTATCTAACAAGTTTTAGGTAACTTTCCTACAATATAACCATGACAACTTAGACTCCTAATAAACCAAAATCAGTTATAATTTTCGAACTTTAGTAAAACTAAAAACAACTCAGCTAGCTAACAAAGATTTTAACTAAGGATGACACTTAATTACAATGCTAATCTTCTTCAAGCTAGTCCACGAAATCATCGTTATTAATTGAAGGATCAACAAATCCAAAACTAAAACACTACTTGCAGCTTTGAAATGCAAAATGGTCCAAATTCAATAAATAAATAGATCAAAAAATATATTGATCTTGAGTTGCCTTGCTGCATCTGTGTCATTCTTCATTTGAATGCTCAAGTAGGATAATTAAACATTCAAGAGAAACGCCAACTTTGAACCAGAACAATAATAATTCGAAAAATAGTAACAAGGATATTTCTTAATGAATGATCATTATCGAATACTGACAATTAAACTCAAACACACTCAAACCACTCCTGGAATTAAGTTGTTTAAATACTAATAAGATTAACACTCATAAAACTATGATTAATGGTCAAAATTAAGATTCATGAAACAATCATAAACTTAACACAATTTTATGTAAATTCACTGTAATTGTTATTGATCTCTTAACGAGGCTAGACTTGTATTATTTATAGTAGAAGAAGAAAGAAAACGTTGCTCTGCAAGACATCCAAAAGCTACAATTTACCACTGGTAAATTAGGAAAGTATTCCCCCTTTATTTAAGCCTAGAATCTAGCTAAATTTAAGGAAACAATAACTTATGGAAAGCTATGCAATACTTTATTTGATTACAACTGAATCACATGAAACTCAAGGATACGCCTTGCACGCCACTCATTCCACAAGTTTAAGGTAACTTTCCTAAAATACAACCACGACATCTTAGACTGCTAATAAACAGAAATAAGTTATAATTTTTGAACTTTAGCAAAACAAAAAAAAACTCACCTAACTAACTATTATTTTAACTAAAGATGACACGTATATACAATGCTAATCTTCTTCAATCCAATCCACGAAATCTTCCATATTAATTGAAGGATCACCAAATCCAACACTAAAACACTACTTACAGCATTGAATTGCAAAGTGGTTCAAATTCAATAAATAATAAATAGATCAAAAAATATATTGAACTTGAGTTGCCTTGCTGCATCTGTGTCATTCTTGATTTGAATGCTCAACTAGGATATTTAATCATTCAAGATAAACGCCAACTTTTATAAATAACAATAAGAATCCGAAAAATAGTAACAAAAATATATCTTAATGAATGATCACTCCTGAATCACTCACAAAGAATCTAAAATACACCCAAACCACTCCTGGAATTAAGTTGTTTAAATACAAATAAGATTAACACTCCCAAAAATCTGATTAATGGTCGAGATTGAGATTCATGAAACAATCATAAAGTTAACACAATTTTAATATAAAAATATATTGTTTCATGAATCTTAATTTTGACCATTAATCAACCACTCATCCGACACCACTCATTTGACAAGTTTAAGGTAACTTTCCTACAATACAACCACGACCACTTAGACTTTAATAAGCCAAAATCAGTTATAATTTTCGCACTTTGGTAAAACTAAAAACAACTCAGCTAACTAACAAAGATTTTAACTAACGATGGCATGTAATTACAATGCTAATCTGCTTCAATCTAGTCCATGAAATCATCCTTATTATTTGAAGGATAAACAAATCCAAAACTAAAACACTACTTACAACTTTGAAATGCAAAATGGTCCAAAGTCAATAAATAAAAAGATCAAAAAAATATATTGATCTTAGGTTGCGTTGCTGCATCTGTGTCATTCTTGATTTTAATGCTCACCTAGGATATTTAAACTTTCAAGAGAAACGCCAACTTTTAAAAAGAACAATAAGAATTGGAAAAATAGTAACAAGGATATATCTCAATGAATGATCACTCCTGAAACACTCACAAAGAATCTCAAACACACTCAAACCAATCCTGGAATTAAGTTGTTTAAATACAAATAAGATTAACACTCCCAAAAATCTGATCAATGGTCGAAATTAAGATTCATGAAACAATCATAAAGTTAACAGGATTTTAATATAAAAATATATTGTTTCATGAATCTTAATTTCGACCATTAATCAACCACTCATCCTACACCACTCATCTCACCAGTTTAAGGTAACTTTCCTACAATACAACCACGACAACTTAGACTCCTAATAAACCAAAATCAGTTATAATTTTCGACCTTTAGTAAAACTAAAAACAACTCAGCTAACTACCAAATTTTTTAACTAACAATGACACTTAATTACATTGCTAATCTGCTTCAATCTAGTCCTCGAAATCATCCTTATTAATCGAAGGATCAACAAATCCAAAACTAAAACACTACTTACAGGTTTGAATTACAAAATGGTCCTAATTCAATAAATAAATAGATTAAAAAATATATTGATCTTGAGTTTCCTTGCTGCATCTGTATCATTCTTGATTTGAATGCTCAACTAGGATATTTAAACATTCAAGAGAAACGCCAACTTTAAACAAGAACAATGAAAATTCGAAAAATAGTAACAAGGATATTTCTTAATGAATGATCACTCCCGAAACACTCACAAAGAATGTCAAACACACTCAAACCACTCCTGAAATTAAGTTGTTTAAATACGAATAAGATTAACACTCCCAAAAATCTGATTAATGGTCGAGATTGAGATTCATGAAACAATCATAAAGTTAACACCATTTTAATATAAAAATATATTGTTTCATGAATCTTAATTTTGACCATTAATCAACCACTCATCCGACACCACTCATCCGACACCACTCATTTCACAAGTTTAAGGTAACTTTCCTACAATACAACCACGACCACTTAGACTTTAATAAGCCAAAATCAGTTATAATTTTCGCACTTTGGTAAAACTAAAAACAACTCAGCTAACTAACAAAGATTTTAACTAACGATGGCATGTAATTACAATGCTAATCTGCTTCAATCTAGTCCATGAAATCATCCTTATTATTTGAAGGATAAACAAATCCAAAACTAAAACACTACTTACAACATTGAAATGCAAAATGGTCCAAAGTCAATAAATAAAAAGATCAAAAAATATATTGATCTTAGGTTGCGTTGCTGCATCTGTGTCATTCTTGATTTTAATGCTCACCTAGGATATTTAAACTTTCAAGAGAAACGCCAACTTTTAAAAAGAACAATAAGAATTGGAAAAATAGTAACAAGGGATATATCTTAATGAATGATCACTCCTGAAACACTCACAAAGAATCTCAAACACACTCAAACCAATCCTGGAATTAAGTTGTTTAAATACAAATAAGATTAACACTCCCAAAAATCTGATTAATGGTCGAAATTAAGATTCATGAAACAATCATTAACTTAACACAATTTTAATATAAAAATATATTGTTTCAGGAAACTTAATTTCGACCATTAATCAACCACTCATCCTACACAATTCATCTGACAAGTTTAAGGTAACTTTCCTACAATACAACCACGACAACTTAGACTCTTAATAAACAAAAATCAGTTATAATTTTTGGACTTTAGTAAAACTAAAAACAACTCAGCTAACTAACAAAGAATTTAACTAACGATGACACTTAATTACAATGATAATCTGCTTCAATCTAGTCCACGAAATCATCCCTATTAATCGAAGGATCAGCAAATCCAAAACCAAAACACTACTTAAAGCTTTGAATTGCAAAATGGGCCAAATTCAATAAATAAGTAGATTAAAAAATATATTAATCTTGAGTTTCCTTGCTGCATCTGTGTCATTCTTGATTTGAATGCTCAACTAGGATATTTAAACATTCAAGAGAAATGCCAACTTTGAACAAGAACAATAAGAATTCGAAAAAAAGTAACAAGGATATTTCTTAATGAATGATCATTATTGAAACACTCACAAAGAATCTCAAACACACTCAAACCAAACCTGGAATTAAGTTGTTTAAATAATAATAAGATTAACACTCTCAAAAATCTGATTAATGGTCGAAATTAAGATTCATGAAACAATCATTAACTTAACACAATTTTATGTAAATTCACTATAGTTGCTATTTATCTCTTAATGAGGCTAGACTTGTATTATTTATAGTAGAAGAAGCAAGAAAACCTTGCTCTCCAAGACATCCATAAGCTACAATTTACCACTAGTAAATTAGGAAAGTATTCTCCCTTAATTTAAGCCTAGAATCTAGCTAAATTTAAGGAAACAATAACTTATGGAAAGCTTTGCAATACTTTACTTAATTACAACTGAATCACATGAAACTCAAGGATACGCGTTGCACGCCACTAATTCCACAAATTTAAGGTAACATTCCTAAAATACAACAACGACAACTTAGACTACTAATAAACAAAAATAAGTTATAATTTTTGGACTTTAGTAAAACTAAAAGCAAGTTAGCTAACTAACTATTATTTTAACTAAAGATGACACTTATTTACAATGCTAATCTTCTTCAATCCAATCCACGAAATCTTCCATATTAATTGAAGGATCACCAAATCCAACACTAAAACACTACTTACAGCATTGAATTGCAAAATGGTCCTAATTTAATAAATAATAAATAGATCAAAGATTATATTGAACTTGAGTTGCCTAGCTGCATCTGTGTCATTCTTGATTTGAATGCTCAACTAGGATATTTAAACATTCAAGAGAAACGCCAACTTTTATAAATAACAATAACAATTTGAAAAATAGTAACAAGGATATATCTTAATGAATGATCACTCCTGAATGACTCACAAAGAATCTAAAACACACTCAAACCACTCCTGGAATTAAGTTGTTTAAATACAAATAAGATTAACACTCCCAAAAATCTGATTAATGGTCGAGATTAAGATTCATGAAACAATCATAAAGTTAACACAATTTTAATATAAAAATATATTGTTTCATGAATCTTAATTTTGACCATTAATCAACCACTCATCCTACACCACTCATTTCACAACTTTAAGGTAACTTTCCTACAATACAACCACAACAACTTAGACTCCTAATAAGCCAAAATCAGTTATAATTTTCGCACTTTAGTAAAACTAAAAACAACTCAGCTAACTAACAAAGATTTTAACTAACGATGGCATGTAATTACAATGCTAATCTGCTTCAATCTAGTCCACGAAATCATCCTTATTAATTGAAGGATCAACAAATCCAAAACTAAAACACTACTTACAGCTTTGAAATGCAAAATGGTCCAAATTCAATAAATAAAAAGATTAAAAAAAATATATTGATCTTAGGTTGCCTTGCTGCATCTGTGTCATTCTTGATTTGAATGCTCAACTAGGATATTTAAACATTCAAGATAAACGCCAACTTTTAAGAAGAACAATAAGAATTGGAAAAATAGTAACAAGGATATATCTTAATGAATGATCACTCCTGAAACTCTCATAAAGAATCTCGAACACACTCATCAAACCACTCCTGGAATTAAGTTGTTTAATTACAAATAAGATTACCACTCCCAAAAATCTGAACAATGGTCGAAATTGAGATTCATGAAACAATCATAAAGTTAACTCAATTTTAATATAAAAATATATAGTTTCATGAATCTTAATTTCGACCATTAATCAACCACTCATCCTACACCACTCATCTCACACGTTTATGGTAACTTTCCTACAATACAACCACGACAACTTAGACTCTTAATAAACGAAAATCAGTTATAATTTTCGGACTTTAGTAAAACTAAAAACAACTCAGCTAACTACCAAAGATTTTAACTAACGATGACACTTAATTACAATGCTAATCCGCCTCCATCTAGTCCACGAAATCATCCTTATTAATCGAAGGATCAACAAATCCAAAACTAAAACAGTACATACAGCTTTGAATTGCAAAATGGTCCTAATTCAATAAATAAATAGATTAAAAATTATATTGATCTTGAGTTTCCTTGCTGCATCTGTGTCATTCTTGATTTGAATGCTGAACTAGGATATTTAAACATTCAAGAGAAATGCCAACTTTAAACAAGAACAATGAAAATTCGAAAAATAGTAACAAGGATATTTCTTAATGAATGATCACTCCCGAAACACTCACAAAGAATGTCAAACACACTCAAACCACTCCTGAAATTAAGTTGTTTAAATAAGAATAAGATTAACATTCCCAAAAATCTTATTAATGGTCGAAATTAAGATTCATGAAACAATAATAAAGTTAACACGATTTTAATATAAAAATATATTGTTTCATGAATCTTAATTTCGACCATTAATCAATCACTCATCCTACACCACTCATCTCACAAGTTTAAGGTAACTTTCCTACAATACAACCACGACAACTTAGACTCCTAATAAACCAAAATCATTTATAATTTTCGACCTTTAGTAAAACTAAAAACAACTCAGCTAACTACCAAAGATTTTAACTAACAATGACACTTAATTACAATGCTAATCTGCTTCAATCTAGTCCACGAAATCATCCTTATTAATCGAAGGATCAACAAATCCAAAACTAAAACAGTACTTACAGCTTTGAATTGCGAAATGGTCCTGATTCAATAAATAAATTGATTAAAAAATATATTGATCTTGAGTTTCTTTGCTGCATCTGTGTCATTCTTGATTTTAATGCTCAACTAGGATATTTAAACATTCAAGAGAAATGCCAACTTTGAACAAGAACAATAAGAATTAGAAAAATAGTAACAAGGATATATCTTGATGAATGATCACTCCTGAAACACTCACAAAGAATCTCAAACACACTCAAACCACTCCTGGAATTAAGTTGTTTAAATACTAATAAGATTAACACTCGTAAAAATCTGATTAATGGTCGAAATTAAGATTCATAAACAATCATTAACTTAACACAATTTTATGTAAATTCACTATAATTGTTATTTAACTCTTATTGACGCTAGACTTGCATTATTTATAGTAGAAGAAGCAAGAAAACCTTGCTCTCCAAGACATCCATAAGCTACAATTTACCACTGGTAAATTAGGAAAGTATTCTCCCTTAATTTAAGCTTAGAATCTAGCTAAATTTAAGGAAATAATAACTTATGGAAAGCTATGCAATACATTACTTAATTACAACTGAATCACATGAAACTCAAGGATACGCCTTGCACGCCACTCACGCCACAAGTTTAAGGTAATTTTCCTAAAATACAACAACGACAATTTAGACTGCTAATAAACAAAAATAAGTTATAATTTTTGGACTTTAGTAAAACTAAAAACAACTCAGCTAACTAACTATTATTTTAACTAACTATTATTTTAACTAACTATTATATTTAACTAAAGATGACACTTATTTAAAATGCTAATCTTCTTCAATCCAATCCACGAAATCATTCATATTAATTGAAGGATCACCAAATCCAACACTAAAACACTACTTACAGCAGTGAATTGCAAAATGGTCCAAATTCAATAAATAATAAATAGATCAAAAAATATATTGAACTTGAGTTGCCTTGTTGCATCTGTGTTATTCTTGATTTGAATGATCAACTAGGATATTTAAACATGCAAGAGAAACGCCAACTTTTATAAATAACAATAGGAATTCGAAAAATAGTAACAAGGATATATCTTAATGCATGATCACTCCTGAATCACTCACAAAGAATCTCAAACGCACTCATACCACTCCTGGAATTAAGTTGTTTAAATACAAATAAGATTAACACTCCAAAAAATCTGATTAATGGTCGAAATTAAGATTCATGAAACAATCATAAAGTTAACACAATTTTAATATAAAATTATTTTGTTTCATGAATCTAAATTTCGACCATTAATCAACCACTCATCCTACACCACTCATATCACTAGTTTAAGGTAACTTTCCTATAATACAACCACGATAACTTAGACTCCTAATAAACCAAAATCAGTTAAAAATTTCGGACTTTAGTAAAACTAAAAACAACTCAGCTAACTAACAAAGATTTTAACTAAAAATGACACGTAATTACAATGCTAATCTGCTTCAATCTAGTCCACGACATCATCCGTATTAATTGAATGATCAACAAATCAAAACTAAAACACTACTTACAGCTTTGAAATGCAAAATGATCCAAATTCAATAAATGAAAAGATCAAAAAAATATATTGATCTTAAGTTGCCTTGCTGCATCTATGTCATTCTTGATTTGAAAGCTCAAGTAGGATATTTAAACATTCAAGAGAAACGCCAACTTTTATAAAGAACAATAAGAATTGGAAAAATAGTAACAAGGATATATTTCAATGAATGATCACTCCTGACACACTCACAAAGAATCTCAAACACACTCAAACCACTCCTGGAATTAAGTTGTTTAAATACAAATAAGATTAACAATCCCAAAATCTGATCAATGGTCGAAATTTAGATTCATGAAACAATTATAAAGTTAACACAATTTTAATATAAAAATATATTGTTTCAGGAATCTTAATTTCGACAATTAATCAACAACTCATCCTTCACAATTCATCTCACAAGTTTAAGGTAACTTTCCTACAATACAACCACGACAACTTAAACTCTTAATAAACAAAAATTAGTTATAATTTTCGGACTTTAGTAAAACTAAAAACAACTCAGCTAACTAACAAAGAATTTAACTAACGATGACACTTAATTATAATGCTAATCTGCTTCAATCTAGTCCACGAAATCATCCTTATTAATTGAAGGATCAACAAATCGAAAACTAAAACACTACTTACAACTTTGAAATGTAAAATGGTCCAAATTCAATAAATAAGAAGATGAAAAAAATATATTGATCTTAAGTTACCTTGCTGCATCTGTGTCATTCTTGATTTGAATGCTCAACTAGGATATTTAAACATTCAAGAGAAACGCCAACTTTTATAAAGAACAATAAGAATTGGAAAAATAGTAACAAGCATATATCTCAGTGAATGATCACTCCTGAAACATCACAAGGAATCTCAAACACACTCAAACCACTCCTGGAATTAAGTTGTTTAAATACAAATTTGATCAACACTCCCAAAATCTGATCAATGGTTGAAATTAAGATTCATGAAACAATCATAAAGTTAACACAATTTTAATATAAAAATATATTGTTTCAGGAATCTTAATTTCGACCATTAATCAATCACTCATCCTACACCACTCATCTCACAAGTTTAAGGTAACTTTCCTACAATACAACCACAACAACTTAGACTCTTAATAAACAAAAATCAGGTATAATTTTCGGACTTTAGTAAAAGTAAAAACAACTCAGCTAACTAACAAAGATTTTAACTAAGGATGACACTTAATTACAATGATAATCTGCTTCAATCTAGTCCACGAAATCATCCTTATTAATTAAAGGTTCAAACAATCCAAAACTAAAACACTAGTTACAGCTTTGAATTGCAAAATCGTCCAAATTCAATAAATCAATAGACTATAAAATATATTGATGTTGAGTTTCCTTGCTGCATTTGTGTCATTCTTGATCTGAATAGCTCAACTAGGATATTTAAACATTCAAGAGAAACGCCAACTTTGAACAAGAACAATAAGAATTCGAAAAACAGTAACAAGGATATTTCTTAATGAATGATCATTATTGAAACACTCACAAAGAATCTCAAACACACTTAAACCACAAGTTTAAGGTAACTTTCCTAAAATACAACCACGACAACTTAGACTGCTAATAAACAGAAATAAGTTATAATTTTTCGACTTTAGTAAAACAAAAAAAGAACTCACTTAACTAACTATTATTTTAACTAACGATGACCCTTAATTACAATGCTAATCTTCTTCAATCTAGTCCACAAAATCCTCCTTATTAATTGAAGGATCAAAAAATCTAATACTAAAACACTTCTTACAGCTTTGAAATGCCAAATGGTCCAAATTCAATAAATAAATAGATAAAAAAATATATTGATCTTAAGTTGCCTTGCTGCATCTGTGTCATTCTAGACTTGAATGCTGTATTTAAACATTCAAGAGAAATGCCAACTTTGAACAAGAACAATAAGAATTCGAAAAAATAGTAACAAGCATATTTCTTAATGAATGATCACTCCCGAAACACTCACAAAGAATCTCAAACACACTCAAACCACTCCTGAAATTAAGTTGTTTAAATACGAATAAGATTAACACTCCCAAAAATCTGATTAATGGTCGAAATTAAGATTCGTGAAATAATCATAAAGTTAACACAACATTAATATAAAAATATAATATTTCATGAATCTTAATTTCGACTATTAATCAACCACTCATCCCACACCACTCATCGAACAAGTTTTAGGTAACTTTCCTACAATACAACCACGACAACATAGACTCCTAATAACCCAAAATCAGTTATAATTTTCGACCTTTAGTAAAACTAAAAACAACTCACCTAACTAACTATTATTTTAACTAACGATGACACATAATTACAATGCTAATCTTCTTCAATCTGGTCCACGAAACCATCCTTATTAATTGAAGGATCAATATATCCAAAAGTAAAACACTACTTGCAGCTTTGAAATGCAAAATGGTCAAAATTCAATAAATAAATAGATCAAAAAATATATTTATCTTGAGTTGCCTTGCTGCATCTGTGTCATTCTTGATTTGAATGCTCAACTAGGATATTTAAACATTCAAGAGAAACGCCAACTTTAAACAAGAACAATAAGAATTCGAAAAATAGTAACAAGGATATTTCTTAATGAATGATCATTATTGAAACACTCACAAAGAATCTCAAACACACTCAAACCACTCCTGGAATTAAGTTGTTTAAATACTAATAAGACTAACACTCGTCAAAATCTAATTAATGGTCGAAATTCAGATTCATGAAACAATCATAAACTTAACACAATTTTATGTAAATTCACTATAATTATTATTTATCTCTTAATGAGGCTAGACTTGTATTATTTAGAAGCAAGAAAACCTTGCTCTCCTAGACATCCATAAAATTTACCACTAGTAAATTAGGAAAGTATTTTCCCTTAATTTAAGTCTAGAATCCTTCTAAATTTAAGGAAAAAATAACTTATGGAAAGTTATGCAATATTTTACTTAATTACAACTGAATCACATGAAACTCAAGGATACGCCTTGCACGCCACTCATTCCACACTACTACAAAAAGGCCTAACGATACCCCCTAAAATCTCATTTACAGACCACATGAGAGGTGGTCTTCAACTCATAGGTCTCTCAAGATAAATGATCACTTATTGCGGGTGGTTTCTTAATTTGATTGAAGAGACTTTAGTAAAGATGACACTTCATTACAATGCTAATCTTCTTCAATATAGTCCACGAAATCCAACAAATTCAAAAACAAAACACTACTTACAACTTTGAAATGCAAAATGGTCCAAATTTAATAAAAAAATAGATCAAAAAATATATTGATCTTGAGTTGCCTTCCTGCATCTGTGGCATTCTTGGTTTGAATGCTCAACTAGGATATTTAAACATTCAAGAGAAACGCCAACTTTGAACAAGAACAATAAGAATTCGGAAAATAGTAACAAGGATATTTCTTAATGAATGATCATTATTGAAACACTCACAAAGAATCTCAAACACACTCAAACCACTCCTGGAATTATGTTGTGTAAATACGAAGTCCTTACCACTTAACTTCTGGAGTAATACCATACATGTGTGACCACATCTTTTATGCCAAAGAAGTGGTTCATTATCGACGGCACTTAAACACGTTAGATTGTTCCTAGGAACAAGGTTGAGATCAACAACGTAGGTGTTCCCTTTCCTGGGTCTTTCTAGAATTTTGGTACCTGTTCCTGCATTTCTTACTACACAACATTCATCAGTAAAATTTACACAGTTTCCTTTTTTAAAAAATTGAGAAATACTAAGCAGATTATGTTTTAAACCCTCGACCAAAAATACATTGTCTATGGAATGTGACTTAGACTTTCCTACCTTCCCTATTGCAACAATGTTACCGGTAAGATTGTCTCCGAAGGTCGCAATTCCTCCATCATAGGCAATCAGTCAGTGGTAGGAACCCAGTTTGAGTTGGGTTCCTCTGTCAGGCTAGTATTTCTCTCAACTTTCCAAACTTGTTTAACTAAGTGGGTGTTCATTTCAATATGTTCTTCTCGGGAGGAATAGTCAGACACTAAGTGTCCACTGTTCCCACAGTAAGAGCATATTCGGTTGCTTGGAGGATCAACATATTTTTTTCATTTTGTTTTTCTTCTTGTGATTGAAACCTAACCCACTTCTTCCTTCATTTTTATATTTTTGTACCCAGCTCACTAGATCAGGAAGAGTCGTTCTTGAAGATTCCATTTTCTCTTTAAGTACCAGATATTTACTTAAATCTTTTTCATGTTCGAATTTCAACTTTTCGAACTCGGATCTGGTATTTATAGAGGAACTGGTTCCTTCAGGAACGAATAGTTTCAATTCAGCCATTTCCATATTCAAGAAATAATTCTCATTTTTAGCATTTTCAAAAGCTTCTCGAATACGTCGGTTTTCATCAAAGACTTCAAAAAATCTTTCCTCAATGTTTGCATTCACTGTTTTAAACCAATTTGAATGTCGTTTGGTGACTTCTAAGGCTTTTTCTAAATTTTCTTCTCTAACACAAATGCCCTTGTAGTCATCCAAAGTTTCCAAAAGTAGTTTTATTAATTGATTCTTTGAAAGTTCTTTTAACTCTTCTTCAATAACATTTATGCGTTTCTTGTTATTTGCCAAGTCTTCTTCCTCGTCTGTTTTTGCCATGAGACATAAATGAGCTGTCTGCTCTTCTGGTTGTTCCTGCTCCTCGTATGAATCCGATTCTTCCCAGGCAACAACCATGGCCCTTCTCATATCAACTTTTGAGAGAGGTTTTAGCTGTTCCTTTCCCTTCTCGTTGTATTTTCCTTTGCTCTTTTCATTTTCCCAGAGAGGGCATTCCGTTATAAAGTGATCCGGACTTCCACACTTGTGACAGCTTAATTTGCCTGGCTTTTTCAAGTTCTTTCCCTTGTAGTTTTTATTGAAGAACTTTTTGAAGCTTTTCACGATTAGTGCTGCCTCTTCATCATCAGTTTCTGAATCCTCCAAATCATCGGACTTGTGAGCCAAAGCCTTAGGCCTATTAGAGTCAACTTCATGAGTTCCTAGATGAATTTTGTGAGTCAACAAGGAACCAGAAAGTTGCTCCGGAGTGATGATCTTTCCTAGAGATTCAAGTTCATTAATGATGTTGGAGAACCTTGTGAGCATCTCTTGAACAGACTCCTTAGGCTTCATTTGAAATAGCTCATATTTGTAGATGAGCATGTCAATCTTTGATCTCTTGACTTCGTTTGTTCCTTCGTGAGTAACATGATGAAGTTCCCACATTTGCTTGGCTGATTTGCATCCCATGATTCGATTGTGTTCATGGGGACCAAGACCACAGTGGAGAATCTTTTTGGTCAAGTTATTCATCTTCATCTTGTCGAAGTCATCTTTATCATATTTGGAGAGAGGCTTGGGGATTCCTTCACCTTTTTCATTTTTCTCTATGACTTCGAAGTCACCAATCTCTATTACTCTCCAAACTTGATAATTTTCGGCCTTGATAAAATTTCCATACGATTCTTCCAGTATGGATAATACTTGTCATTAAACATTGGTGGATGCTGAGTTGAGTAACCTTCTTCTAAACTTTCTCCTGATGTGTTCATCGTTTCCAGGAACTAGCTCCTCAGTATCAACTGATATTGGAGGAACAAGGCTCTGATACCAATTGTTAGTCTTGGACGAACACTTAAACAACTACAAGAGGGGGGTGAATTGTAGTTGGAGAGATTTTCAAACTTTTTGCGAAAATAAAAGAATGATTGAATAAGAAAGAAATAATTGCAAGACATAAGAAAAAACTAGGAACACGAGATTTTTACAAGGAAAACTTCCTAGGCCCAATCGGAAGAAAAACCTTGACCACAAGGGATTTTGACTCAACTCTCTTTAATAACTTTAGGCCAAAAACAGAGGTGATCATGGGCGGGCCGAGCCAAAATGATCATCTCTAGCCAAAAGACTCTCTTTTGTACAACCTAAACTCGGACCAACTCTGTTCCTCTAGGAACTGGTTCCCTGTCAGCCTGTTCCCCCTGAAAAGTTGACTTCTCCCTTGACTTCACTCGAAGTCTTTTCTCTTTCTCTCTTCTCTTTCTCTTTCTCTTTTTCTCTCAAAATGATTACAGATTTAGATTCACTCAACCCAATCTATAATACATCAATTTCTAAGAAGAAGAAAACCGAATGTACTTTCACTAAGAATATTACATTAAATTCTGAAAGTCTATCTAAAAAGATCGTTACAAAACTCTATTTGTAGGGACCTATCTTCTCGAGTTCTTCTCCACGATCTTCTCCAAGATCTTCTCCATGATCACACGTAGCTTCAGCCACTTCTCCATAATATGTCCGTTGTATTTTTACCGTTGGCAGTTGGTTAGTTGCGCTTCCATAATCTCAGCCACTTCTTCACGTTCACACGCCTTATAAATAGGTTGGTTGTTGTGGTTCCTAAATTTTAGGAACTACCTCAACGATCTATTTTGGAACGCTTGCTTAGGTTAGTTTTTGGCGGCTACTTGTTTGTAGGAAAACAGAAAATACTGCACACAAACTAACTAAACAAAATATTATGGAATCTTATTATATCAAAGTTGTTACCTCCATAATATTAATAGATTGTCATAAATAAGGTTTAATAAATTAATCTTGATTCAACTCCTAATCAATTCTTCATAAGTTATTTATCTTATTATTCGTGAAGTCTAAAAATAAATAAACTAATTAAAACCAAAAGAATAAATCTAACAAAATAAAATAATTAAAACAAGAAGAAAATATAAATCCTACAATACAACCACGACAACTTAGACTCCTAATAAACCAAAATCAGTTATAATTTTCAGAATTTAGAAAAACTAAAAAGAACTCAGCTAACTAACAAAGATTTTAACTAACGATGACACTTAATTACAATGCTAATCTTCTTCAATCTAGTCCACGAAATCATCCTTATTAATTGAATGATCAACAAATCCAAAACTAAAACACTACTTACAGATTTGAATTGCAAAATGGTTCCAATTCAATAAATAAATAGATTAAAAAATATATTAATCTTGAGTTTCCTTGCTGCATCTGTGTCATTCTTGATTTGAATGCTCAACTAGAATATTTAAACATTTAAGAGAAACGCCAACTTTGAACAAGAACAATAAGAATTCGAAAAATAGTAAGAAGGATATTTCTTAATGAATGATCATTATTGAAACACTCACAAAGAATCTCAAACAAACTCAAACCACTCCTGGAATTAAGTTGTTTAAATACTAATAAGATTAACACTCGTAAAAATATGATTAATGGTCGAAATTAAGATTCATAAAACAATCATAATCTTAACACAATTTTATGTAAATTCACTCTAATTGTCATTTATCTCTTAATGAGGCTAGACTGCTTGTATTTTTTATAGTATAAGAAGCAAGAAAATCTTGTCCACCAAGACATCCAAAAGACACAATTTACCACTAGTAAATTAGGAAAGTATTCTCCCTTAATTTAAGCGTAGAATCTAGCTAAATATAAGGAAACAATAACCTATGGAAAGCTCTGCAATACTTTTATTAATTAGAACTCAATCACATAAAACTAAAGGATACGCCTTGCACGCCACTCATTCCACAAGTTTAACGTAACTTTCGTAAAATACAACCACGAAAACTTAGACTTCTAATAAACCAAAATAAATTACAATTTTTTGACTTTGGTAAAACTAGACACAACTCAACTAACTAACTACTACTTCCTCCGTTTCTTTTTACTCGCTACACTTTCCATTATGGGAAGTTTCACATTACTTGCTACACTTCTTTTTGGGCAATAAACTCTCTCTATCTCTCTCCTCCCACATGGATCCATTTTCTTTTTACTCTCTACCTCTCTCTTCTCCAAAAATTGCCTAGGAATACGTGAAATGAGAAGTGTAGCGAGTAAAAAGAAACGGAGGAAGTCTTTTAACTAACGATGACAATTATTTACAAAGCTAATCTTCTTCAATCCAATCCACGAAATCATTCATTTTAATTGAATGATCACCAAATCCAACACTAAAACACTACTTACAGCTTTGAACTGCAAAAATGGTCCAAATTCAATAAATAATAAATAGATAAAAAAATATATTGAACTTGAGTTGCCTTGCTGCATCTGTGTCATTCTTGATTTGAATGCTCGAGTAGGATATTTAAACATTCAAGAGGAACGCCAACTTTTAAAAAGCACAATAAGAATTCGAAAAATAGTAACAAGGATATTTCTTAATGAATGATCACTTCTGAAACACTCACAGAGAATCTCAAACACACTTAAACCACTCCTAGAATTAATTTGTTTAAATACAAATAAGATTAACACTCCCAAAAATCTGATTAATGGTCGAAATTGAGATTCATGAAACAATCATAAAGTTAACACAATTTTAATATATAAAATTATTGTTTCATGAATCTTAATTTCGACCATTAATCAACCAGTCATCCCACACCACTCATCTCACAAGTTTAAGGTAGCTTTCCTACATTACAACAACGACAACTTAGACTCCTAATAAACCAAAATCAGTTATAATTTTTGGACTTTAGTAAAACTAAAAACAACTAAGCTAACTAACAAAGATTTTAACTTACGATGACCTTCTGAATGACTGCCACATAGCAGACAGTTATCAGTCACACTGAGTCCAATCTTGGCCAGCTTCTCAGTAGTTTATAACTTATTTTGTATAGCAAGCTAAGCAATAAAGTGATGCTTGGGCAAACTAAGTCTATTCCAAATGAAAAAGCACCAGATCACTTGTTGTTGCTGCTGAACTAGCTTGTTATAGACCAGCTTGACTTAATATTCAGACATTGCTCTTAATTCATCAACTATACACATAGTCTTTAATTATCCCTTTTCTCACAGATCTTCTTCCAAGACCAAGGATCCCTTTTTTTAAGAACATACTGCCACCAATTAGAATTCTGAATGTATACAGCATCAAGGCATCTAATTCATGCACTATCTTTCTTCATTGTAATAGCCCACATATATCTACCCATGTTGGCTATGTTCCACAAGAAGATATCTCTAAAGCCTAAACCTCCTAATTTCATTGCACAGCACAGCCTATTCCAATCTATCAACCCACGCTTATGAGTATAGGCCTGACCACTCCAGAGAAAAGATCTACATATCTGAATAATTTCATGTAGAACTTTTTTAGGCAATATGTAAACCTGTGCCCAGTATTGATGAATACTTAACAATACAGAGTTTATTAGCTGCACTCTAGCCATGTATGAAAGGTTTCTTGAGCTCCAAACCTTTATTCTGCTAGTCATTTTCTCAATCAATAAGTCACACTAAGCAGAAGATATTTTCCTAGAGCAAATAGGTAACCCCAAGTACTTAAATGGCAGTGAGCTTCAAGGAAAACCAGAACTATCTTTCACTCTCTGAACCTCATTATCCACCATACCACAGCAATAGAAGGCATACTTCTGAGTATTTGCTTTAAGGCCAGATGCATCAGAGAACAGCTTGAAAGCTTGTAACATGAGACAGAATTAAATTCCCCCTTACAACACATTATGAGATCATTTGCAAAGCATAAGTGTGTGAGTTTAACAATCTTACAACGAGGATGAAACTTGAACTGAGGTAACTCCCCAATATTTTTCAAAATTCGGGATAAGTATTCCATACTTATAACAAATAAAAGGGGAGAAATGGGGTCTCCTTGCCTTAATCCTCTTTTTGAAGAGAAATGCCCATGTAAAGAGCCATTGATCATTAATGAGAAGGAAGGAGTTCTCACACATGTCATCACCAATTGAGTGAACCTCTCTGGGAAACCAAGATGATGTAACATTTCTTCTAAATAGTCCCAATCAACAGTATCATATGCCTTTTGTAAGTTAATTTTCATCAAGCAGCTAGGACAGAGATTTTTCCTTCCATAGTGCTTCACTATATCTTGAATAATTAGAATATTATGCATTATACATCTACCTTTCACAAAGCCTCCTTGATTTTCATTTCAGATATCAGGTAGTATACTACTCTATCTGTTGCTCAAGACTTTTGTTATACACTTGTATAACACATTGCAATAGGAGATTGGTCTAAAGTCCCTAACATGAGTAGGGCATTTGTTCTGAGGTATAAGTGTAATAGAAGTTGAATTAACTTCTTTGTGTAACTTACCAGAGGTGAAGAAATCAAGCACTGCATGGATCACATCTTCTTCTACAATATTCCAGGTGTCTCTATAAAAGTAAGCACCAAAGCCATCAGGGCCTGGAGCTTTGTCTCCATTTATAGATTTTAGAGCTGCTTTGATGTCAGCAGTAGTATAACTGCTATTGAGGAGAGTTCTATGAGCTTCAGAGACAAGAGGGCCACTCTGTACAATTTGCTGCACTACAGGCCTCCTGTTTTGGCTAGTACTCCCTTGTAATCTTTGATAAAAATCAAGGAAAGCTTGATTCACTCCATCTTCAGTGTCTTCCCAGATACTATCTTTGTCATAGATGGCATACACTTGATTTTGAATCCTTCTAGCCTTAATACTTTGATGAAAGAGGGAAGTATTTTCATCTCCATATTTAATCCGCTCCAGCTTTGCTTTCTGTCTCAAGAACTCGGTATAGATCTGGTGCTTCAATCTATACTCAACACAAGCTTGTAATTCTGCATCTGCAATCTCTACTTGCCTTGGATTAGCATGCATTCTACTTTGAGCTTGTTGCATATCATGAAATGCCCTGGCATCTGCAGCCTGGACCTCATTGAACCTAGTCTATTCAATTCCTTCATCTCTTTTTTCACCAACTTCAGCCTTTGAACAACAGAGAACATTTTAGTGCTACTGACTGATGATTGCCAAGCTGCAGCCACTCTAAGAAGAAAAAGTTCATGATGCCTCCACATAGTGAAATATCGAAAAGGTTTTCTTCCTGAATTAACTCTAGGATACACTGTCAACAAGGCTGAAGTATGATCAAAAGAACCTTCATTCAGAAATCCCACTTGAACATTACCATATTCAATCTGCCAACCTGGATTTGCCATTACTCTATCAATTTTAGAAAAGACTCGAGCCTCTCCTTGTTGCTTGTTGTTCCAAGTGAACAAATTCGCAATAGATTTTACATCCACCATATAACACTCATGTAAACACTGGTTGATGTCTTCTAATTCATGCCTTCTTACTAAAGCTCCAATTCTTTCATCCACGTTCATCACACAATTCATATCCCCTCCAATTATCCATGGGTCTTCAAAAATTGCCACAACTCCCTTAATTCTTCTAGTATTCTCATTGAATCCATAAATGAATGTACAATAAAAGGAAGGTAATCCACTTACAGGCTTAACCTGACAATGGATAGCTTGACTAGATCCCTTATAGGATGTTAACAGAGAATACTCATGGTTTCCAAGCTAGAAGGATCCTCCCACCATCATGGAAAGCTGAGTTTGAGCTAAAACACCAACCTCTAAAAACAGTATGGTAAAAACTCCCTAGATTATATGCCTTCACCTTTGTCTCCAAGAGCCCCACAAGCCCTACAGCATGATGTTGAATGAAATTTCTAACATCTAAATGCTTCTTAGGACTATTAGGCCCCGGACATTCCAAAATAAGATTCTATCCATTGCTGATGAAAGAGTTCCCTCTTCCGCCAACATTTTCAAGTGGCACAACATGCTCACCAAACACCAATTCTTTCACTGTTGAGGACTCTCCTTTCTCCTGAGACTCCCCTTCTGCTACATTCAATAAGATGTCAAAAGCATTATCAGTACTAGTACTGGCAATGATGGGAGATTTCAGCTTAATTGGCTTAAGAGCCATCTGAAATCCTTCATCATCTACATGAAAAGCTTTCTGATCTAGCTTCTCAGGCTGCATAATATTAGGTACCACCCCAGCTGGTTTCACAATAATCTGTTGTGAAGGTTTTTTCACCCACTGTTGCTGCTTCTTTTTAATCCTACACTCCTGAGTATCATGGCCAAACTTCAAGAAATTCTTGCATTGATTTGGCTTCCATTCATATAGCACAGGACATTCTTAATCAAGCTTTACACGAGCTAAAACCCTAGCATATTGCACTTTATCTCTCTTAAGTGTAGACTCATCACACTACAAAGGTTGGCTTATTTGAGTTAAGATTTTGAAAAGAGATTTTTCACCCCAATATTTCACACCTATTCTAATCTGCACCCATATTGGAATGAATCGAAGTTCTTCCTTCTCAAAATCCATATCCTGACATCAAGGCTTCGTTATGACAGGTTTATAATCAAAAAAATATGTACCTCCTAGCACCTTATCTCTAAAATCCATAGCTTGAAACCTCATTATGAACATTCCTTTTTTGATCATAGCTACTTTATCAATATTAAAAGATTTCCATATTCTCCTAAAAAAGCCATCCATCACTTGAATAGGTGGATTCACATCAAGTACATAGCAAACAATTGAAGAATTCCATAAATCAATTTCATCCTGGATATCAGTAACATCAATTTTCACCAAATTCTCACTTTCATTCAATATGGGATTCGCATTTTCATTCAATTGTTCGATTAAAACAGAGTCATTCTTATCCATAGTCAAATTCACATTCGCTGATCGTTGATCATTCAAATCAGATGCCACCTCTTCAAATTGCTGAAAAATAGGAATCGTACCTCGAGATTCTGGATCCTTATGCTTCTCCTTTGATCGATGAATCGATTCAAGCCAGTCATTAAAAGTATGTCGAATTTCTGATTGCTTTTTCAATTGCATCAGAGAAGTCTTTGGAGTCAAAATTTCTCCCTAAAATTCGAAACTTATTGCTTCCACTCCCAAGATTTCATCCATCGATCTAGTTTTTAGCGCTTGAGAATCCGAATTTGGACCTCTAGGCCTCGCACTCTTCCATCACCTTCATATTTTCTTGCCATGGCGACGGTTTACATGAAAACCAAGAGAAAATTAGGAGAGAGAAAAAGCGCGGGAGAAACTAGCAAGCTCTTATACCTTGAATTTTTATTGAATGATCGCTCCTAAAACACTCACAAGGAATCTCAAACACACTCAAATCACTCGTGCAATTAAGTTGTTTAAATACTAATAAGATTAACACTCGTAAAAATCTGAATAATGGTCGAACTTAAGAATCATGAAACAATCATAAACTTAACACAATTTTATGTTAATTCACTCTAATTCTCTATCTCTTAATGAGCCTAGACTTGTATTACTTATAGTAGAGGAAGCAAGAAAAACTTGCTCTCCAAGACAACCATAAGCCACGATTTACCACTAGTAAATTAGGAAAGCTATGCAATAATTTACTTAATTACAACCGAATCACATGAAACTCAAGGATAAGCCATGCACGTCACTCATTCCACAATTTTAAGGTAACTTTCCTGAAATACACCCATGACAACTTAGATTGCTAATAAACCAAAATAAGTTATAATATTTGGACATTAGTAAAACTAAAAACAACTCAGCTAACTAACTATTATTTTAACTAACGATGACACTTATTTACAATGCTAATCTTCTTCATTCCAATCCACGAAATCATCCATATTAATTGAAGGATCACGAGATCCAACACTAAAACACTACTTGTTGCTTTGAATTGCAAAATGGTCCAAATTCAATAGATAATAAATAGATCAAAAAATATATTGAACTTGAGTTGCTTTGCTGCATTTGTGTCATTCTTGATTTGAATGCTCAACTAGGATATTTAAACATTCAAGAGACATGCCAACTTTTAAAAAGAACAATAAGAATTCGAAAAATAGTAACAAGGATATTTCTTAATGAATGATCACTCCTGAAACACTCACAAAGAATATCAAACACACTCAAACCACTCATAGAATTAAGTTGTTTGAATACGAATAAGATTAGCACTCCCAAAAATCTGATTAATGGTCGAAATTAAGATTCATGAAACAATCCTAAAGTTAACACAATTTTAACATAAAAACATATTATTTCATGAATCTTAATTTCGACCATTAATCAACCACTCATCCCACACCACTCATCTCACAAGTTTAAGGTAACTTTCTTACAATCCAACCACGACAACTTAGACTCCTAATAAACCAAAATCAGTTATAATTTTCGGACTCTAGTAAAACTAAAAATAACTCAGCTAACTAAGAAAGATTTTTAACTAACGATGACGCTTAATTACTATGCTAATCTTCTTCAATCTAGTCCACAAAATCATCCTTATTAATTGAAGGATCAACAAATCCGAAACTAAAACACTACTTACAGCTTTGAATTGCAAAATGGTCCAAATTCAATAAATATATAGATTAAAAAATACATTGATCTTGAGTTTCCTTGTTGCATCTGTGTCATTTTTTATTTGAATGCTCAACTAGGATATTTAAACATTCAAGAGAAATGCCAACTTTTAAAAAGAACAATAAGAATTCGAAAAATAGTAACAAAGATATTTCTTAATGAATGATCACTCCTGAAACACTCACAAAGAATATCAAACACACTCAAACCACTCACAGAATTAAGTTGTTTGAATACGAATAAGATTAGCACTCCCAAAAATCTGATTAATGGTCGAAATTAAGATTCATAAAACAATCCTAAAGTTAACACAATTTTAACATAAAAACATATTATTTCATGAATCTTAATTTCGACCATTAATCAACCACTCATCCCACACCACTCATCTCACAAGTTTAAGGTAACTTTCTTACAATCCAACCACGACAACTTAGACTCCCAATAAACCAAAATCAGTTATAATTTTCGGACTTTAGTAAAACTAAAAATAACTCAGCTAACTAAGAAAGATTTTTAACTAACGATGACACTTAATTACAATGCTAATCTTCGTCAATCTAGTCCACAAAATCATCCTTATTAATTGAAGGATCAACAAATCCGAAACTAAAACACTACTTACAGCTTTGAATTGCAAAATGGTCCAAATTCAATAAATAAATAGATTAAAAAATACATTGATCTTGAGTTTCCTTGCTGCATCTGTGTCATTTTTTATTTGAATGCTCAACTAGGATATTTAAACATTCAAGAGAAACGCCAACTTTGAACAAGAACAATAAGAATTTGAAAAATATAACAATTATATTTCTTAATGAATGATCATTATTGAAACACTCACAAAGAATCTCAAACAAACTCAAACCACTCCTAGAATTAAGTTGTTTAAATACTAATAAGATTAACACTCATAAAAATCTGATTAATTGTCGAAATTATGATTCCTTAAACAATCATAAACTTAACACAATTTTATGTAAAATCACTCTAATTGTTATTTATCTCTAAATGAGGCTAGACTTGTATTATTTATAGTAAAAGAAGAAAGAAAACCTTGCTCTCCAAAATATGCATAAGCCACAATTTACCACTAGTAAATTAGGAAAGTATTCTCCCTTAATTTAAGCCTAGAATCTAGCTAAATTTAAGGAAACAATAACTTATGGAAAGTTATGCAATACTTTAATTAATTACAATTGAATCACATGAAACTCAAGGATACGCCTTGCACGCCACTCATTCCACAAGTTTAAGGTAACTTTCCCAAAATACAACCACGACAACTTAGAATGATAATATAAGTTATAATTTTAGGACTTTTGTAAAACTAGAAATAACTCAGCTAACTAACGATGACACTTATTTACAATGCTAATCTTTTTCAATCCAATCCACAAAATCATCCATTTTAATTGAAGGATCACCAAATCCAACACTAAAACACTACTTACAGCTTTGAATTGCAAAACGGTCCAAATTCAATAAATAATAAATAGATCAAAAAATATATTGAACTTGAGTTGCCTTGCTGCATCTGTGTCATTCTTGATTTGAATGCTTGACTAGGGTATTTAAACATTCAAGAGAAACGCCAACTTTTAAAAAGAACAATAAGAATTCGAAAAATCGTAACAAGGATATTTCTTAATGAATGATCACTCCTGAAACACTCACAAAGAATCTCAAACACACTCAAACCACTCCTGGATTTAAGTTGTTTAATTACAAATAAGATTAACACATTCCAAAAATTTGATTAATGGTCGAAATTAAGATTCATGAAACAATCATAAAGTTACACAATTTTAATATAAAAATATATTGTTTTATGAAATTAGTAAATTAATATAAAAACTCCCAACGACAGATTCTTAATTTGGAGACTCGTGCAACAATGATTGGACTCGAATCCTGATACTAAACTCCGACTATCCACCTACAAAAAAAAGGACCACCCTGGAGGTTTGGGTGGTATTTCCCCCTCCGATGCTTAAGTCATATATCAGGGATATGAAGGAACTTTTAGAGAGAGAAGGTAGAGAGAGAGAGAGATTTTATGGCAGATTAACAGTACTATGCTCTGAAAAAACGTACCTTTCCCCTGATTTCAAGGACTATTTATACTGTTTGAAATGACTGTTGTACCTTGATGACACCCTAATTTGAGAGCATTTGATTGGCTAAGCAATAAAATGGTGACACGTGGCAAGTGTTGATTGGTCAGTACACCTCACCTTTATGTAGGGATATAAGTTGCTTTAGCTGGGCCTAAGTACAGGTTTGGGCCATAAGAGTGGTTTTAGTACATCTTTTTCCTCATAAAAGTGTATTGTAGCCCACATAATCTTCTGACCCATATACTTTACCTTCATAAGATTGCGCCACATGTAAGGCTAGGATGAAGCCACGTGTCATCTTGGTAGCCCTTGATTTTTAGGCTACAACATTTACCCCTTAAAAGAGGAAGTTACCATTTAGGCACCAAGACGGTTGATTTCCTCTTTTAACCGACCTGGAACTGCCCTTCTCTTTTTCAAAAAAGAGGCGCCATTTTGCCGGTCTCCACAGGTCAACCTTCAAGAGCAACGGTTACTTTTACCGGATCAGGGGGTCACTTTCACCCCTCTATAAATATGTGACTTTGTCGTTTCTGAAATCATTTCAACATCTTTGAGAAATTTTCTAGAGAGAGAGACTCTGCAATTTTTACTGAGCTTTTCTAGAGAGAGAAATTACTCCCGTCCAAGCTCTTGCAAACTGCTGCTCCATTCGTCCGAGGTTTCAATTCGTCCTTGACATTCGTCTAAACTTTCTCTACACTCAAATCATTTTTTTTCCTTGTATTTTCACGCATATTTTAAGAAAATGGATTTGTCCTCTTCATGGAACAATCCCGGCCGCTCAAGGGTTAGTACTAACCTTAGAACAGAGGGCCTGTCTTCCTCGGCATCTTCTAGAGTTGGACCTATTTCGGCCAGACATGCATTCTTTTTCTTTAGTCATAGACGGCAAAGTCAGACGACCCAGTCTTTACCTGTGCAGGGTAATCTGGCGCGCATCAAGCAAACGACTCGTATTAGATGAGGAGTTAACCTGCCGGCCTCCAGCTCGGAAATGGAGGCATCAACTGGACGGAATCCCGCTGATGGAGAGCGAGAAATCCAGAGCGCTCGTCCTGCAAACCCAAATCCTTCTCTTGAAATCGTCCAGGAGGAATCCGATGTTCGAGGTTCCCTAGACCTCAGCCCGTCCAAACCAAGGACGGCTTCAGATGAGTCAAATGAGGCTGATTCTTCTAATTCGGCTAGCGACTCAGAAGAGCCGTCTACAACTTCATCCGAAATAAGGCGCCGGCTAGGACCTCTTTCTGACCCTAGGTTTATCCTGGCCGATAACACTTGGCTAGGACGAGTAGGTTCTGACCTTAGGCCTTTTCTGCGGCCATGCCTATGCCGGGTTACCGTTTTGTCCTCCCTGACCGAGAGGATACCATACTTAGTGCCCCTTCGGGCCATTTCGCCGTTTATCGGCTTGCCTTAGATGTCGGCTTGCGCTTTCCTCTTCATTCTTTTATCAGCCAACTCCTTCATTATTACAACATAGGGCACAATCAGCTTGCCCCAAACTCATGGCAAAACATCCTGACTTTCTTGGCCGTTTGCGAGCTAAAGAGGGTGGATCCCTCTTTGGCCGTCTTCTCTGAAATCCACTATGTTTCCAAAAATCCTAAAACGGTTGAAGGAAGTTGGTTCAGTGTGTGCAACCGTCAGGGCTTCCTGACGTCTTGGGATAAAACGTCCAAGATGCACTCCTGGAAGCGGTTGCTAGACGTCCAAGAATTCCTATTCGTCCAGGCGCCTAATGAAGCGGTTGCTAGACGGCTTCGCTATTTCAGCCGAAGCACCACCAACACTGGACGGATGGCTTCCTACTTAGAGCAAGAGAGTAACTCGGCTGAAGAGATGATGAAATACTTCAGAATTTCGGAGTGTTCCATCGACAACATTTCTTTTAAGGGTTCGTCCAATTGGATCCCTTTTAAAGAAATGTTATACGATGATAACTTCCTGGTTGTTGCCGGCTTGCGGCAGGTCGAGGATAGATGTATAATACACTTATTTTTTCCAAGTGGAACTTTCGTCCTAATTATCATTTGTCTAACTTAGCCTCTTCCTTCTTTTTTTTTGCAAATTCGGCCAGAGTTTAACTGAAAAAGTCTTGGATAGGAGACATGAGCTCGTCCAGATTCACAGACTCCCTTTAGAAGCAGTTCAGCAAATCCGGCGTTGAAAAGAGGACGGATACACTGGTATACTTCATAATTTTTTTTTTTTTTTTTTTTTTTTTGCTGGACGAGCTCCTCCTTCAGGGGGTAGATCGTCCAAACATATGTATGGACGGACTCCCTCTTCAAAGAGCAATACATCCAGAAATAGCTGGACGAGCTAGCTCTTTGTGGAGCAGCACGTCCTAAGCTGATTTTGGACGGTTTCATTCTTCCGGCATGCAGAGCGTCCATGATTATGTTGGACGAGCTCCTTCTTTAAAGGATAGAGCGTCCATAGCTAATTCCGGACAACTTCCTTCTTCGAAGGACAGAACGTCCAGGGTTGATTTGGACGCCTTCTTTCTTCGAAGGACAGGATGTCCATGGTTGATTTGGACATCTTCCTTCCTCGAAGGACAGAACGTCCAGGGATTATTTGGACGCCTTTCTTCTTCGAAGGACAGGACGTCCATGGTTGATTTGTACGCCTTCCTTTTTCTCCTGATTTTTGCTTTTCGTCTAATATTTTTTCTAACTTTTTCAGAAAAATGCCCCAATATCCAAGGCATTGGCGGAGAAGGCGGACTCCAACAAAAGACCGGCCACAACTGGTGAGGCACCACCACCCAAGAAATCCAAAGGCTTCACGGCCAAGAAGAAGAAGCCCTCCCGGCCGGCACCTAAGTTGGTGATTTCTATCCCGGTTGAGGATGAGTCTCCGGCTACAGAGGAGAGGGTCATGATTCCTTATGCCAGCCCCATCGACCAGGCTCCTCTTCTTCAATCTGAGCAACCAGAGGCAGTTGCTCAACTGGACGGGTCTGAAGCTAAGCCTGCTCAGCCGGACGCGGCCTTAGACGGATCGGCTTCTACTGGGCCAGTCGCCAAGCTGGTAGGCCAGATGCCGGAGGCATATAGGACAGCCTCCCGTTCTTCTGGTGAGTTTTATTACTCAAACATAGTTAGAACCTTGCGCGTTGGCGGGCGGCCGTTGAGTCCCTCCAACCGTTAGACTATCGTTATACCCGTCCGAAAGACTGACGAGTCACCTCTTTCAGATAAGGGAAAGGGAATTGCTGAGGAAGCTCCAGCCGGCTCTCCCACTATTTCGGACGATGAGTCCTCGGCTGCTTTATCGAGGATGGCATTGGCCGACCGTGAGAAGCTCAAGCAGGAGCTTTTCAAATGCTTCCCTGAACCTTACATCAAGGGTTTGAGGGGAGCCTCATCAGGACATGTTGGCTACATGTCTCAATAGGCTGCAGAGGTAAATTTTTTCTTTTTCTTGGACGTTTGAATTCTATACTTGGATATATTTTTTCAATTTTGCAACCGTCCTAACACTTTTCGTCTTCCCTTTGACAGCTCTTTGCTCGCAGCTTTATTACTGACGACTCGGCAAGGCAGCTGAGGAAAGAGAAAAAAAAACTCGTCACTGCGTTACCAAAGTTGCCAACCATGCCCAGCTTTCCATGGCCGAGTAGGAGCTACTGCATCAGCAGTTGAAGGTGGCCTGGGAAAAGCGGTAAGCCGAGGTGGAGTCCCAAATAAAAAATTATCTCCTCCGGCTGACCAGTCTCTTGGACGAGAAGGATGCTCTCCAGGATGAGAGGGATGTGGCCTTGTTGGCCGCGGCGGAACTCTGAAAAGAGAACCGTTATCTCCGAGGGAAGAACCATGTGCTGAAGATGGAGCTTTCGGCTACCGAAGAGGCGGCCAAGGAGGCTATGAACGAAGTGATTGAAACTTTGAAAACCTGGGCCGTGCAGGCCTTTGAAATCCTGGCTGAAGAGGAGGACATCCCTAGGTATGTTCGCCAGCTAGAATTTCAGGAGAGCCTGCACATAGCTAACATTAAAGGGGAGGAACCCTCCGTCTTCCAGGAGTCTTCAGAAGATGAAGAAGAAGAAGAAGTTGAGGCCCAGGATGAAGAGAACAACACTCCTCCAGAATCCTAACTTTTCCCATTCTCCATCTTGGCCGCAGGTCACTTGTACTTGTAATTTTTTGTACTTTTTTGCCTCAAATTTTTTTCTGGACTTTTTAGACTAGTTTGTAATCCTTTCTATCATTTATGAAAGAGTTTGTCTTTTTCTATATTTGAAGCTTCATACTTTTATGCAATGGACGCCTTGTTTTTGATCAATCATGTATGCTAAGTACGAAAATAATTCGTCCTAGCACATTTTATCTGATCCAATCGGATCCAATGGCTCTCATTGGTCGAATATTTCAAGACATATTTCAAAACGTTTATCAGTTGCCTAATTTTTAAACTTATAAGTTTAAAAAATGTTAAGTTAATAACTTGTTCGGCCTGAATTTTGGCTATCATTCGTCATTGGACAAAGACTTAGTTATTTTACAATAGATTAGGTCTCTATATCCCCCCTTCTTGGACGAAGAGGTCTTAGTGACCTCTCTTTGTTTTAAGAAGGAGAAAGACCATAATTTTCTTAATAACTTGGACGTTATATGAAGGTTATTGTAACCCGTCCATCTTCGTTAAATTGTGAGATAACTTGTGTCTTTACTAAGGTTGTTATTTCTAAGTATGACTTTTGGACGGAACGCAGGATACCTTTAATAAGGCGCTAATTCCAGCCGACCTTGTTTAGGAGATGTTTAACTCTTTAAGTAAACTGCTGGCCGATTCCATGTACTTATCCTTATAAGGATGATAACATGTTGGCCGATCTCCTAATAGAAGGTGTTTTTACTTGCTGCTCTGTTTTATTAGCCAGCTTGGACGATAGTATGCATTTTTAACTAAAGCAAAAAATCAAATAGAGAGACAGTCATAAGAGAGAAGTAGAGTTGTATTATATGAATTTTGGTTGACGGAGAGCCAAGATACATGTATACATTTCTACTTTTTTCATTGCGAGGCACTAACAAAAGATTACACTTTCTCAAGATATCTTAAACAAAGTATTTTTTTTCAAAGTATCAGAGTTCCACGTCCTAGGAATAGAACGACCGTCCATTCCTTCCAGACGAAAGGTACCATTCTGAACTTCCTCGACGATTTTGTAGGGGCCTTCCCAATTTGGAGTGAGCTTGCCTAGCTCCTTGGCTCGGCCTACTACTTCCATTTTCCTTAGGACGAGGTCTCCTTTTTTCAATGGCCGCCTAACTACTCTTTTGTTGAATTCTCTAGCCATTCTTAGCTTGTAGAGTTGCATCCTCAGCAGCGTATTGCCCCTGAATTCAGGAACCAGGTCCAAGGTCGTCCGAAGAGCAGCCCAGTTGGCATCTTTTGAGTACATCATGACTCGCAGAGTTGGTTCCTCAACTTCAATGGGGAGAACGGCCTCTAAGCCATATATACTAGCATGAATGGAGTTTCTCCAGTCGGGTTCTTGGTCGTTCTTATTGACCACAAAACCAACTGTAACTCCTCAACCTATAATCCTCTTGCATTATCTAACTTCTTTTTGATTCCGGCCGACAAGATCTTATTCAAAGCTTCGACTTGCCCATTAGCTTGTGGATGAGCCACTGCAGCAAAGTGAGCCCTGGTTCCTTGGTCGGCCAGCCATTGACGAAGCTTGGGTGTTTAAATTATGGTCCGTTGTCAAAGACAATGGACTGGGGCATACCAAACCTTGTGATGAGGTTCTTCTAGATGAACCCTTTGACGTCGTTGGTGGTAATGCCTCTTAGTGCTTCAGCCTCCACCCATTTACTAAAGTAGTCGACGGCTACTACCACAAACTTTTTCTTGCCGGCTGCTATAGGAAAGGGATCCTGTATATCCATTCCCCATTTGGCAAAGGGAATAGGAAATAGAACGAGAGTTAAGTAATTGGACGGCTTCTGATAGATGTTGTCATGCTTTTGACAACTATCACATTTTTTTGCGTAAAGCAAGGCGTCCTCCTTCAAAGTCGACCAAAAGTAGCCAGTCCTTAGAGCTTTTTCTCCTAACGCCTTCCCTCCAATGTGGGAAGCACAAGCACCCTCATGCAGCTCTTTCAGAACCTCCAATCCGTCCTTCCTACTGATGCACTTGAGAAGAGGCCGGTTGAAGGATTTCTTGTACAAAGTTTCATTCCATAACTCGAACCACTTGTCTCTAGCCTTCACATACTTAGCTTCTAGAGGATAAAGGCTGGTGGTTAAAAGCTTGGGAGGAAAAATTTCCATATAGTGCGTCTGAGATCATTCAAAATCCTCATTGCCTCCAGTGGATGGGGCTAGAAAAATTTCGGATGCAGATCGGCAAACCACCGGCGCAGATTTGGTCGCCACCTCCATCGGATCAACTGATGTGGAATGTTCGATGCTTCCTTTGACCCAATAAATAATCAATCTGCTGTTGGAGGAGTGCTGCGCAATGACTGTGGGAATTTTGTGTGCCTATTCTCATCTCCCATTCCACCTCTTGAAATTAAACTCGGTGGAGGTTTTTGCTATTCTCAGGGCAACGCAAATCACTATGAGATCGCAAAGAATTAAATCTCACATTATCACCATTGTTTCAGACTCTTCAAACGCTGTGCAATGGTGTAATCAAGACAGTGGAGGTCCTTGGAACCTGAGCTTTATGCTCAATTTCATACGGAATGCTCGAAAATCATGGCTCTCATTATCCATAGTCCATAAAGGTAGAGGATCAAACAGCGTGGCTGACTCATTGGCTAAGCAAGGGCTAAGAAGATCAGATGAATTTTTGGCTTGGTGTTGAGGGTATTGAGTAGCCATGGCTCTCTCAAAATTGAGAATTCAGCTGTTGTGTATACATGTATGTAATTGTGGTTTATGCTTAAAGGCTATTTGGCCTTATGAGCCTTAATAAAATTAAACCAAATTATCAAAAAAAAAAAAAAAAAAAAAAGGGGCAGCCGGCATGTCTTCTTATAATCAATAATGGTCGCTATCAATCTTCTCGGCTAAGAAACAGGACTTCCTTGGCATCAATGCTCTTGGCCGCCTTGACTTCCCAGAACACTGTTCTAGGCACATCCCCCTCAGCCGAACTGGCTAGCTTGGAGAGGGCATCAGCTTGATGATTTTCAGAACTTGGTACTTGATCTAGGATGAATCGTTTCAATGTCTTTATTTCTTCTTTAATTAAACTCATGTACTTGCTCATAGAAGCCTCTTTGCGATCAAAATCTCCATTCACTTGGCTGACCACTAGCAGAGAATCTATTTTTGCCTCAATTTCCAGAGCTCCAGGCGCCTTGCACATCTTGATGCCGGCTAAGAGTGCTTCGTACTCTACTTCATTGTTTGAAGCTTGGAATTGAAATTTCATGGCATATTCAAACTTGTCCCCTTCCGGCGACTGGAAAATGATACCAGCCCCACAACCATTGGCTGTGGACGATCCATCTACCATTAGAGTCCAATGCCTCCTTCCCTCTGCTGGGTCTTGGACGTGCTCTACTGTAGGCCGGGTAAGCTCTACATAAAGTATGCCAAAGCTTTTCCCTTAATTGCTTTTCTGGGCTCGAACGTTAGATCGAATATATTGAGCTCTACGGCCCACTTCAACATTCGTCCAGATGCGTCCATCTTATGCAACACTTGCCTTAACGGCTGGTCAATGTAGACTAGAATACTATGAGCAAGAAAATAAGGTCTCAACTTCCGGGTGGCCATTAGCAGCGCTAGACCGAACTTCTCTATTGACAAATACCTGCCTTCTGCATCCTTTAGCACGTGGCTAACAAAATAAACGGGTATTTGTACTGAATGTCTCTCAGCTATGAGAACAACACTCACCGCAAATGGGGACACGGCCAGGTAAACATACAACTTTTCTCCTTTGGCCGGGCTGATTAGCCTAGGTAATTGCCGAAGATGGTCTTTAACCTGCTGAAGCACTTTCTCAGCTTCCTCTGTCCATTCAAACTTTGCATTCTTTTTTATGGTCGCAAAGAAGTGATGACACTTATCGCCTGACTTTGATAAAAACCGTCCAAGAGCGGCCAGACATCCCGTCAAACGCTGGACCTCCTTGATCTTGGACGGGGAGGTCATATTCAGAATAGCTTGAATTTTGTCAGGGTTGGCCTCAATCCCTCGTTGATCGACCAAGAACCCTAGAAACTTCCCAGCTACCACGCCGAACACGCATTTCAGCGGATTGAGCTTTAACTTGTACTTTCTCAAGGTGATGAAGGTTTCTCTTATATCTTCCAAGTGATCCTTCTCCTCTCGCCTTTTGACGATCATATCATCAATATAAGCCTCCATATTTTTCCCTAGCTGCGGCTGAAAGACAGTGTTGATGAGCCTCTGAAATGTGGTCGGCGCATTCCTCATGCCGAATGGCATCCGAAGCCAGCCATATAGCCCTTTTTTAGTAATGGAAGAGGTCTTATCCTGATCATCCGGCCACATAGGAATTTGGTGAAAGCCTGAATAGGCGTCCATGAAACTAAGCAGTGCATGCCCTGCTCTGGAGTCAACCAGCCGGTCAATCTTAGGTAATGGGAAGCTGTCCTTAGGACAAGCCTTGTTCAAGTCTGTGTAATCAACACACATCCTCCAAGTACCATTCGGCTTGGGAACCATGACCACATTGGCCACCCAATCCGGGTAATAGATTTCGCAGATGAACTTAGATTTAAGCAGCTTATGGACCTCAAGGTCAACTGCTTGGTTTCTAGCCGGCCCCGAATGCCTTTTCTTTTGTCGGACTGGCTTCTGCCCCAGCTCAATGTTAAACTTATGCACTGCAACATCAGGATCTATTCCCGACATTTCTTCCACGGTATAAGCAAAAACATCTTCAAACTCTTTCAGCAACGCAATCAAGGCGTCCTTGGTTTCAGAACTTATACTCATCCCACACCACTTGTTTATGCCAAATTCTGATCAGGCAGAACTTAGCTGAGGATCTACAGCTAATGGAGATGCAGCTACGAACAACAAAAGATGCTAGCTACGAAAATAAACAAAGGCAGAAAAGAACAAGACACCAAGAAATGGTGACGCGGAAAACCCCAAGAAAAAGGGTAAAAACCGCGGGTAGCAATGAGGCTACCAATCCACTATGAACTTTGGCCTTGAACTGGCTTCTTTGATAATATGTACAATAGGGTCGTATGTAGAACTATTCTTAACTAGGGAATAAACTTATTCTATTAGAAGGTAATACTATAGGCTATTTGTACTTGTCTATCTATTACATATAATATAGTAGTTTTGGTATAATGGTTACAATGGAAGCATTTGGGGCTCATACGTGGAGTTGGCAACTGAATGAGAATGATGGAGGCATTATCATACTTAGACATCAATAAATAATAGTAGTTGTAATGTATGCTAGGTGGTAATCTTCTGGTGAATAGTCTGCTGCCTTTATATACTGTTCAATGCCGTTGCCGTTCCTTAGATTATGGGCGGTTTGGCACCTCCGATATACTTGGTCTTTACTCCTTATTCTCCTCAACCGTTTACACCGCAGATTCTAATACCTTGAATTAGTCTTGTATTGCTTTCTCAATTCGGTCCAACGATGCCTTGGATTCTCCGCAATGGGAACACCATTTCTTCAACAACTCCCACTATTTAAGCTTGCTCAACCCTTGACTCTAACTACCACCGGGATTCCAGCGTAGCGGCTGAATCGTGGCACAACAATAGCCCCCATTTTTCTAATCGAAGCTTGTCGTAGATTAGGAAAATAAACTGCAGCTTCGCATCATGTCAATTGCTCTATTCATACCTGCTTGCCAGCTAAACTAGTGTCTTGCTTGGTTGCTATACATGGCTTTGTCTCCAGATAGCTTAGCTGTCATCTCCGTGGCTGACACCTTGATTCTCTTTGATAAACCTGCACTTAGCTTAGGTGGCTTCAAAAGCATTCAATATGTAACATACAGCTTGAGAACAATTTCGAGTAATTCTTTGAAAACTTATGATAATACTTTGACAACTTGAGATAGTACTTTGAAAACTTAGGATGTACAATAAACTTAAGATATACAACACTATGGTAGCTACGTATTTCAACAGCTCATTGCCTTGCTTTTGTGCTTTTTCAGCGCTTCTCATAGCTTGGTTGGCTCGCAATAGGTTGCGGGTAGCCATTAGCATTTGAAACTTTAGGCAATTCATACAATTGTAGCTAGCTAGATGACTATCTAGCTGGCTGGCTAGCTAGCACCAATGCTTAGGTCCTGACGCTTTGGTCCTTTAGAAGTAACTTTGTATCTATAACTCAAGAGGACTTCGTGTGTTAGTTTCATTCAGCCAATCATCCATTGAATTCACGTTTATGTTGTATTGCGTCTTTGCACGTTGTCCTTAGCTTGCTTCGTTTGCTTAAGTTGATCTGACTCTTTGAACTTTGCTTTTGATCTTTGGATCCTTTGAACTTTTGACTTTTGATTTTAAGAAACATCTCTTTTGTATGCACGTTCATATTTGCTAGCTTTGGTGATGTTCTTACTTGGTGTACTCGAGTTTTCCTTTGGTTGGGCCCGTTTCCTTGGTGCTACGACCATATAGCTAAACTCAGGTACTTCGACCTTTAGCTTGTGACTAGGCGCTTCGACCTTTAGCTTGGCTAGGCGCTTCGACCTTTAACTTGCGACTAGGTGTTGTGACCTCCTTGCGCTTATCTGGCACCTGGGCCTTTAGTTATTTGTCAGTTCGAACTTAGGGTATTCTAGTGTTAGGACCACCTTTGAGTAGCTGGCGAAAGACAGGACCATTTTGTAAGCTGGCGTCAGGGGCATGTATGTAAGCTGGCGTCATGGGCACGTATGTAAGCTGACGCTAGACCATTTTGTAAGTTACCATACAGCGATTTCACCTTGTTATAACTTGGTGAAGATATAATGTCATAGAATATAAAGCAAGTATGCATATCTTTGTACAAGTAGACACTTCGAGAGTTTGATCATGTGTGTCCTAACTTAGGTGAATGAGTAGATAAACATAAGTGAACATTGATGTGCACATTAAGCTTAGAAGTCTTGGTAAATGATGTATTTTTAAATTTGGGAGTATATACCTTTGCAGGTCGATATGTTACAATAGTAAATAATGTCTATCAACGCCAACTAGTGTTACTTACTTGACGTGTTGCTCATCATTATGAAGCTTCGTGTGAATCACGTATGGGAACTTAAAGGTAGCAATAGCTAGAAAATCTTAGACTTGTGCATTACCATAGGTGCTTGGTCGTTGTGGCAAGCTGTCATGCAGCTAACCTCTGGACTTGTAATCTGGCATCTACGACCTGTCATAAGTCTTGGGTAAACTGGAATACGCTGTACTTTTCAAGTTTTAGCTTTATAGGTGGATCATGGCTTTAGTTAACAGTTGACATCTTATCGTGGCAGCTGACATTTGACATTCAACTTTGGGCGTTTGATATATGAACCTTGGTAGATGGCACATCACGTCTAAAACATGAAACCTGCTGATTAAACATTTAATACAAGATAGTTAGGCAATTCCCTTTTGGCATCTAGTGCATGTTGTATGACACCTGGTATTTTAACTCGGCAAATTTCTTCTGCATATTTGGCAGCTAGCCTAGCTAGCATCTAACACCTGCTACTTGCATCTGCAATCTAGCATCTAGCATGCGATCCTCGTTATGCTTAACACCAACGGACACATGTAATGAGCGGTCTTGCTTTCTCTAAGGTGCTTTTTGTGAGAAACTCTGTCGTCACAAGATTGTCCTTTGCGATAAGATACGTCACACATCTTGACTTGGTGCTATTTTCGCGTAGCTGTAGTTGCATTTTTGAACTCTAATGTAGTTGCTATGAACTATCTTCATAATGGAGTTGTAATTAATGTTAGATATAAGCAATAACAACTTAGAAGCTTTTTAATAAAATGATCACGGTGAGAAATGCAGGTGTATAGATACTTTATGATGACCATGAGTAACAATAAACAACTGTGTGTCATATGTGCTACGAGATACGTTTTTCACCGATTTAAAAACATGTTTAAACTTCATTTGTAATATAAATTTATCTTACTTGTCGCCGTTGAATATCGAAAGAAAAATCTTTCTGACCTAGCACTCACAATAACCAAGAAGCCATCTGGAACTGGTGAAGTTGACCCACTTCAATCGAAAGCCAGCTTGCCACGTAGGAAGCTATGCAGCATCGATCAGAAGCTATACCGCCACTGAAGAACCTGCACAACTTAGTTAGGAAGTTGCGCTGTTACAAGGAAACCTGCACAGCCTAGTTAGGAAGCTGCGAGTAATAAACGTGAACTATAGAAGCTGCGGTCGTAGAAAATCCCATAACAATTTTCCTTTAACAATGACCTTTTCATTATACTGTGCGGCTTTTCTATCCAATTTATCTCCGATCGATTCATTAAAGATTTTTGTAAAGTCCTGTGACAAGCTTACAAAGCAAAAGCTATCAAAGAATGTGCGTGTGCAGCCGTCACTACTTTTACCTTTGTTTATCTTTTACTCATGTTCGACACAAAATAGTTCCTCGCTGATAGCTTTGACATTCTAATCCGTACTTGCCACCTAGCTTTATCTTGGTGGTACTAGGGGCTAGCCTCAATTAAATTACGAATTCTAGCTGAGACTAGATTATCAATTCTGATCGCTTTAGTGGCATTACTACATTATTGTTGGAGTTAAGCCCCCAAGGCATTAACGTGCTTTTAATATTCTACATACATTTATGAAAAAACTTTTTTAGACTCGCGGAAAAAAGACATTGTGTTATCACGCTTAAGTCACAATTTAAAGCAAGTAACAATAATTAGATTATACTACCTTGCCCCCTTGTGGCGACTTTAGGACAAAACAAAGTAAAAGTGTTTACTTGTCGAACCTGGTGTTTTTCTAGCTTACGCTTATTAGCTTTGTTGGCAAAAGTGATGTCAGTTAGTCCACAACATAGCAATTTCTAAATTTTGGAGAAAAGTGGCCACAAAGATTTAATATACATTGGACGAAGGACATCATGCACAAACACGTATTATACATGTACGATTTGTTAAGCCATGTATTTGAGACGTTGTATAATAATAGAGTGAAGCAAATGAATTTAGCAACGAAACAGGTTAGAAGTTACTTAGCGATTTTAGCTGGCTGCTGGGTTTCTGCTTTGATCTGTTGACATCATGTGTCTTAATAGCCGCATTTGTAAGACCTGTTATAACTCGATCCAGCTTTGCTACATCATAGTATATTGATCTCAACTTTGCCGAAGGATTTTTGTACTGCACTCTTTGTTAGTTTATGGAGAAATGATAATAATAGTTTATGCATTAACCATTAAAAGACAAGCTTGGGAATGAACTTTATGGAGATACTAATGAATGCAAGTGTAGAATAATACGAGAAAACTAAGTACAGGAAGTTTACTAATGAACTTTGGGGCTATTGGTAATTACAAGGAAACTAAGTACAGGAAGTTGCAGATTTATAGATTCAATTCCTTATAAGCAGAGAATAATACGAAGAACATATTCTACATTCTGCAAGGTGTGATATGATAGCTAGATGGGGGAAAATTAAAAGAATACTTAAGCATGTATTGGAATTATGCGATGCTATCAATAGTAATGATTTATAGCTTACTTGTCATTATTTGTTGCCGTGAACAATTCATTGTGAACCTGGTAAACCCACTGCAACCACCACTTTTCAAATACTATTTCTGTGTTATCGTTACTCTTTCCAAATAAGCTGCTTAAGTGACAACATGTCTTCGTTGTCGGCGATCGATGCTTCTAAGTCAGAATTGAATACTTTGACGGAACAATTCGAACTTTGCTATAAGCCCCCAAATGATAATTTTCCTTCTAGCATGGAAGAAAGGAGTAATCAAAACATAAAAATTGGAAATAAAGAACTTTAGTTGCTAGTAATATAAACATGTAGTAAACGCTAGCTGGAGGACTTCTTACATAACAATTGATCAGAATGGTTACATGAGTACTTCATACAAAGCCATTACCAATTATGCTTTGACTAATTTTAATGATTAATTTCCCTGGGGTGGCATTACCACTTAGAAAGCTAAACGTTGTATTCACTCAGCACTTATACTTCAACAAAGCAAAAAGAAGTACTTGTTTTTATAGCATTTATACCCTTTCCGAAATAAAGGAAATTTATGTGACTAATTACTCATTATTCACACTCTCATATTATTGCTTCATACTGCTTATTTTTTTCTTTTAGAGTAAACCAACACTTCCAAGTTTTAGCTTGTTGCTGAGATAGTGAGATGTATGAAAAATAGCAAATCAACAAGTTAGACTCCACTTATCTTATTTAGTGTTTCGCTTCCGAATGAGGCTTTATAAGCTTCTTTGCTGGAAGTTAATGTACTGACCATGGTGGCATCTAACTCCGCCTCTCCCTTTCTTTTCCTGAAGAACCAAGCTGTAGAGCCCCACGGTGGGCGCCAAACTGTTTATGCCAAATTCTGATCAGGCAGAACTTAGCTGAGGATCTACAGCTAATGGAGATGCAGCTACGAACAACAAAAGATGCTAGCTACGAAAATAAACAAAGGCAGAAAAGAACAAGACACCAAGAAATGGTGACGCGGAAAACCCCAAGAAAAAGGGTAAAAACCGCGGGTAGCAATGAGGCTACCAATCCACTATGAACTTTGGCCTTGAACTGGCTTCTTTGATAATATGTACAATAGGGTCGTATGTAGAACTATTCTTAACTAGGGAATAAACTTATTCTATTAGAAGGTAATACTATAGGCTATTTGTACTTGTCTATCTATTACATATAATATAGTAGTTTTGGTATAATGGTTACAATGGAAGCATTTGGGGCTCATACGTGGAGTTGGCAACTGAATGAGAATGATGGAGGCATTATCATACTTAGACATCAATAAATAATAGTAGTTGTAATGTATGCTAGGTGGTAATCTTGGTGAATAGTCTGCTGCCTTTATATACTGTTCAATGCCGTTGCCGTTCCTTAGATTATGGGCGGTTTGGCACCTCCGATATACTTGGTCTTTACTCCTTATTCTCCTCAACCGTTTACACCGCAGATTCTAATACCTTGAATTAGTCTTGTATTGCTTTCTCAATTCGGTCCAACGATGCCTTGGATTCTCCGCAATGGGAACACCATTTCTTCAACAACTCCCACTATTTAAGCTTGCTCAACCCTTGACTCTAACTACCACCGGGATTCCAGCGTAGCGGCTGAATCGTGGCACAACACCACTCATCTCACAAGTTTAAGGTAGCTTTCCTACAATACAACCACGACAACTTAGACTCCTAATAAACCAACATCAGTTATAATTTCCGAACTTTAGTAAAACAAAAAACAACTCAGCTAACTAACAACGATTTTCACTAACGATAAAACTTAATTACAATGCTCATCTTCTTCAATCTAATCCACGAAATAATCCTTATTAATTGAAGGATCAACAAATCCAACACAAAAACACTACTTACAGCTTTGAATTGAAAAATGGTCCAAATTCAATAAATAATATATAGAACAAAAAATATATTGAACTTGAGTTGCCTTGCTGCATCTGTGTCATTCTTGATTTGAATGCTCAACTATTATATTTAAACATTCAAGAGAAATGCCAACTTTGAAAAAGAACAATAAGAATTCGAAAACTAGTAACAAGGATATTTCTTAATGAATGATCACTCCTGAAAGACTCACAAAGAATCTCAAACACACTAAAACCACTCCTGGAATTAAGTTGTTTAAATACGAATAAGATGAACAAATATATTGAAGATGAACAAATATATTGATCTTGAGTTTCCTTGCTGCAACTATGTCATTCTTTATTTGAATGCTCAACTAGTATATTTAAACATTCAAGAGAAACACCAACTTTGAACAAGAACAATAAGAATTCAAAAATAGTAACAACGATATTTCTTAATGAATGATTTTATTGAAACACTCAGAAATAATCTCAAACACACTCAAACCAATCCTGGAATTAAGTTGTTTAAATACTAAAATCATTAACACTCATAAAATTTTTATTAATGGTCGAAATTAAGATTCACCAAACAATCATAAACTTAACACAGTTTTATGTAAATTCACTCTAATTGTCATTTATCTCTTAATGAGGCTAGACTTGTATTATTTGTAGTAGAAGAAGCAAGAAAACCTTGTTCTCCAAGACATCCATAAGCCATAATTTACCACAAGTAAATTGGGAAAGTATTCTCCCTTAATTTAAGCCTAGAATCTAGCTAAATTTAAGGAAACAATAACTTATGGAAAGCAATATAATACTTTACTTAATTACAACTGAATCATATGACACTCCAAGGATACGCCTTGCACGCCAATCTTCCCACAAGTTTAAGGTAACTTTTGTAAAATACAACCACGACAACTTAGACTCCTAATAAACCAAAATCAGTTGAAATTTTTGGGCTTTAGTATAACTAAAAACAACTCAACTAACTAACTAATATTCTAACTAACGATGACACTTAATTAAAGCTAACTTTGAACAAGACCAATAAGAATTTCAAAAATAGTAACAAGGGTATTTCTTAATGAATGATCACTCCTGAAACACTCACAAAGAATCACAAACACATTCAAATCACTCGTGGAATTAAGTTGTTTAAATACTAATAAGATTAAAACTCCTAAAAATCTAATTAATGGTCGAAATTAATTAGAATCATGAAACAATAATAAACTTAACACAATTTTATGTTAATTCACTCTAATTCTCTATCTCTTAATGAGCCTAGACTTGTATTATTAATAATAGAAGAAGCAATAAAACCTTGCTCTCCAAGGCAGCCATAAGCCACGATTTACCACTAGTAAATTAGGAAAGTATTCTCCCTTAATTATAGCCTACAATCTAGGTAAATTTTAGGAAACAATTACTTATGGAAAGCTATGCAATACTTTACTGAATTAAAACTGAATTACATGAAGCTTAAGGATACGCCTTGCACGCCACTCATTCCACAACCACAACAACTTAGATTGCTAATAAAGCAAAATAAGTTAGAATTTTTGGACTTTACTAAAACAAAAAACAACTCAGCTAACTAATTGTTATTTTAACTAACGATGACACTTATTTACAATGCTAATCTTCTTCAATCCAATCCATGAAATCCTCCATATTAATTGAAGGATCACCAAATCCAACACTAAAACACTACTTACATCTTTGAATTGCAAAATGGTCCAAATTCAATAAATAATAAATAGATCAAAAAATATATTAACCATGAGTTGCCTTGCCGCATCTACGTCATTCTTGATTTGAATGCTCAATTAGGATATCAAAAACATTCAAAAGAAAACCAACTTTGAACAAGAACAATAAGAATTCAAAAAATAGTCACAAGGATATTTCTTAATGAATGATCATTACTAATACACTCACAAAGAATCTCGTAAAAATCTAATAAACCACTCATAGATTTAAGTTGTTTAAATACTAATATGATTAACACTCGTAAAAATCTAATTAATGGTCGAAATTAAGATTCATGAAACAATCATAAACTTAACACAATTTTATGTAAATTCACTCTAATTGACATTTATCTCCTAATAAACAAAAATAAGTTAAAATTTTTGGACTTCAGTAAAACTAAAAACAACTCAGCTAACTAAATAATATTTAAACTAACGATGACACATAATTAAAGCTAACTTTGAACAAGACCAATAAGAATTTCAAAAATAGTTACAAGGATATTTCTTAATGAATTGTCACTCCTGAAACACTCACAAAGAATCTCAAACACACTCAAATCACTCGTGGAATTAGGTTGTTTAAATACTAATAAGATTAATGGTCGGAATTAAGAATCATGAAACAATCATAAACTTAACACAATTTTATGTTAATTCACTCTAATTCTCTATCTCTTAATGAGCCTAGAATTGTATTATTTATAGTAGAATAAGCAAGAAAACCTTGCTCTCCAAGACAGCCGTAAGCCACGATTTACCACTAGTAAATTAGGAAAGTATTCTTCCACAATTGTAGCCTAGAATCTAGCTAAATTTAAGGAAACAATAACTTATAGAAAGCTATGCAATACTTTACTTAATTACAACCGAATCACATGAAACTCAAGGATACGCCTTGCACGCCACTCATTCCACAAGTTTAAAGTAACTTTCGTAAAATACAACCACGACAACTTAGAATGCTAATAAACCAAAATAAGTTATAATTTTTGGACTTTAGTAAAGCTAAAAACAACTCATATAACTAACTATTATTTTAACTAACGATGACACTTATATACAACGCTAATCTTGTTTAATCTAATCCATGAAATCATCCATATTAATTGAAGGATCACCAAATCCAACACTAAAACACTACTTACAGCTTTGAATTGCAAAATGGTCCAAATTCAATAAATAATAAATAGATCAAAACATATATTGAACTTGAGTTGCCTTGCTACATCTGTGTCATTCCTTATTTGAATGCTCAACGAGGATATTTAAACATCCAAGAGAAACGCCAAATTTTAAATAGAACAATAAGAATTCGAAAAATAGTAACAAGGATATTTCTTAATGAATGATCACTTTCGAAACACTCACAAAGAATCTCAAACACACTCAAACCACTCCTAGAATTAAGTTGTTAAAATACAAATAAGATTAACACTCCCAAAAATCTGATTAATGGTCGAAATTAAGATTCATGAAACAATCATAAAGTCAACACAATTTTAATATAAAAATATATTATTTCATGAATCTTAATATCGACCATTAGTCAACAACTCATCCCACACCACTCATCTCACAAGTTTAAGGTAACTTTCCTATAATACAACCACGACAACTTAGACTCCTAAAAAACGAAAATCAGTAATAATTTTCGGACTTTAGTAAAACTTAAAACAACTCAGCTAACTAACAAAGATTTTGACTAACGATGACACTTAATTACAATCCTAATCTTCTTCAATCTAGTCCATGAAATCATCAGTACTAATTGAAGGATCAACAAATCCAAAACTAAAACACTACTTACAGCTTTCAATTGCAAAATAGTCCAATAAATAAATAGATTAAAAATATATTGATCTTGAGTTTCCTTGATGCATCTGTGTCTTTCTTAATTTGAATGCTCAACTAGGATATTTAAACATTCGAGAGAAACGCCAACTTTGAACAAGAACAATAAGAATTCAAAAAATAGTAACAAGGATATTTCTTAATGAATGATCATTATTGAAACACTCACAAATAATGTCAAACGCACTCAAACCACTCCTAGAATTAAGTTGTTTAAATATTAATGGTCCAAATTAAGATTCATGAAACAATCATAAACTTAACACAATTTTATGTAAAATCACTCTAATTGTCATTTATCTCTTAATGAGGCTAGACTTGTATTATTTATAGTAGTAGAAGCAAGATAACTTTGCTCTCCAAGATAGCCGTAAGCCACGATTTACCACTAGTAAATTAGGAAAGTATTCTCCCTTAATTGTAGCCTAGAATCTAGGTAAATTTAAGGAAACAATAACTTACGGAAAGCTATGCAATACTTCACTTAATTACAACTGAATTACATGAAACTCAAGGATACGCCTTGCACGCCACTCATTCCATAAGTTTAAGGTAACTTTCCTCAAAAAAAACCACGACAACATAGAATGCTAATAAACCAAAATAAGTTATAATTTTTGGACTTTAGTAAAACTAAAAACAACTCAGCTAACTAACAATGCTAATCTTTTTCAATCCAATCCACGAAATCATCCATATTAATTCAAAGATCACCAAATCCAACACTAAAACAATACTTACTGCTTTAAATTGCAAAATGGTCCAAATTCAATAAATAATAAATAGATCAAAACATATATTGAACTTGAGCTGCCCTGTTGCATCTGTGTCATTCCTTATCTGAATGCTTAACTAGCATATTAAAACATTCAAGAGAAACACCAACTTTTAAAAAGAACAATAAGAATTCAAAATATAGTAATAAGGATATTTCTTAATGAATGATCAGTCCTCGAAACACTCACAGAGAATCTCAAACACACTCAAACCACTCCTAGAACTAAGATGTTTAAATACGAATAAGATTAACACTCCCAAAAATCTGATTAATGGTCGAAATTAAAATTCATGAAACAATCATCAAGTTAACACAATTTTAATATAAAAATATATTGTTTCATGAATCTTAATTTCGACCATTAATCAACAACTCATCCCACACAACTCGTCTCACAAGTTTAAGGTAACTTTCCTTCAATACAACCAAGACAACTTAGACTCCAAAAAAATCAAAATTAGTTATAATTTTCGGACTTCAGTAAAACTAAAAACAACTCAGCTAACTAACAAAGAGTTTAAATGCTCAACTAGGATCAACAAATCCAAAACTAAAACACTACTTACAACTTTTAATTGCAAAATGGTCCAATGTTAATAAATAAATAGATCAAAAAATATATTGAACTTGAGTTGTCTTGTTGCATCTGTGTCATTCTTAATTTGAATGCTCAACTAGGATATTTATACATTCAAGAGAAACGCCAACTTTGAAAAAGAATAAGAAGAATTCGAAAAATATTAACAAGGATATTTCTGAATGAATGACACTCTTGAAACACTCACAAAGAATCTCAAACACAATCAAACCACTCCTACATTTAAGTTGTTTAAATACTAATAAGATTAACACTCCTAAAATTCTGATTAATAATCGAAATTAAGATTCATGAAACAATCATAAACTTAACACAATCATAGACTTATCTTTGACAATTTTTCCTTATGTAAATTCACGCTAATTCACTATATGTTAATGACGCTAGACTTGTATTATTCATAGTAGAGCAAGCAAGAAAACCTTGCTCTCCAAGACAACCATAAGCCACGATTTACTACTAGTAAATTATGAAAGTATTCTCCTTAATTGTAGCCTAGAATCTAGCTAAATTTAAGTAAACAATACCTTATGAAAAGCTATGCAATACTTTACTTAATTAAAACTGAATCACATGACACTCAAGGATACGCCATGCACGCCACTCATCCGACAAGTTTAAGGTAACTTTCCTATAATACAACCACGACAACTTAGACTCCTAATAAACCAAAATCATTCATAATTTGCGGACTTTAGTAAAACTATAAACAACTCAGCTAACTAACAAATATTTTAACTAACGATAACACTTAATTACAATGCTAATCTACTTCAATTCAGTCCACGAAATCATCCTTATTAATTGAATGATCAACAAATCCAAAACGAAAACACTACTTACAGCTTTGAATTGCAAAATGGTCCAAATTTAATAAATAAATAGATCAAATAATATATTGAACTTGTGTTGCATTGCTTTATTTGTGTCATTCTTGATTTGAATGCTCAACTAGGATATTTAAACATTCAAGAGAAACGCCAATTTTGAAAAAGAACAAGAAGAATACGAAAAATAGTAACAAGGATATTTCTTAATGAATGATCACGCTTGAAACACTGATAAAGTATCTCAAACACAATCAAACCACTCTTGGAATAAAGTTGCTTAAATACTAGTAAGATTAACCCTCCTAAAATTCCGATTAATGGTCGAAATTAAGCTTCATGAAACAATCATAAACTTACAAAATTTTATGTAAATTCACTCTAATTCACTATCTCTTAATGAGGCTAGACTTATATTATTAATAGTAGAGGAAGCAAGAAAACCTTGCTCTCCAAGCCAGTTATAAGCTATGATTTACCACTAGTAAATTAGGAAAGTATTCTCCCTCATTGTAGCCTAGAATCTTGGTAAATTTAAGGAAACAATAACTTATGGATAGGTATGCAATACTTTACTTAATTACAACTGAATCACATGACACTCAAGGATATGCCTTGCACGCCACTCATCCCACAAGTTTAAGGTAACTATCCTAAAATACAACCACGACAATTAAACTGATAATAAACCAAAATCAGTTATAATTTTCGGACTTTAATAAAACTAAAAACAACTCAGCTAATTAACTAACGATGACACTTTTTTAGAATGCTAATCTTCTTCAATCCAATCCACGAAATCATCCATATTAATTGAAAGAACATCAAATCCAACACTAAAACACTACTAACAACTTTAAATTGCAAAATGGTCCAAATTTAATAAATAAATAGATCAAAAATATATTGAACTTGAGTTGTCTTGCTGCATCTGTGTCATTCTTGATTTGAATGCTCAACTAGGATATTTAAACATTCAAGAGAAACGCCAATTTTGAAAAAGAACAATAAGAATTCGAAAAATAATGACAAGGATCTTTCTTAATGAATGATCACTCTTGAAACACTCAAAAAGAATCTTAAACACACTAAAACCACTCCGGGAATTAAGTTGTTTAAGTACTAATAAGAATAATGATATGATTATTGAACTTTGAAAGCTAATAATCAAGTTTATGCCTTCCAAGATTTCGAATAAGTACCTATGAACTCGAACCAAGATATGAATTTATTCAAGAACACTCCTGAACCTTGAATAAAGACTCTAAAGACCCTTAAAATCACTCCTGAAATTAAGTTGTTTAACACCAAGAACTAATCACTCCTGAAAAGTTATTAATGGTTTTCAATTGCAAGCATAGAAGCACACAATTACAGAAGAAGGAAAATTACTCAAAATACTCTAAGTTTATTGAAGGAATTCGTCCCCTTTATATAGGGTACAAGCTAAGCTAATTCAACTAGGAAAATATAACATTATCCTACTCCTACTTTACTTTGGACTCCTAATTAGACTCCTAAAGATATGTACAAGTCACATGTTTATCTTTTTAACAACTCTATCTTTTTAACTACTTAAACATAAACAATTAAAATAAAATCCTAATTCTACTAGGATTCTATGTAGCAAGCTAGGAGTAATCCTAATCAGAGTAGGACTCCTCTTCACTTCCTTTCCCCACGCCATGAGTAATCCTAAATGGATTAGGATTCCTCTTCCTCTAGCTTCCATGTTAGCACACAAGCCAAGACTTGGTTCTTGTTTTTTTTAACCCTAAAGCTCCATGGTCAAGTCAATAGGCTCATGGTTAACCAATGCCTTTGCATCCATATCATTCTCCCCCTCCACAAAAGAATTTGCCCTCAAATTCTCTATCATAGTAAGGAGATAGATCACCCACATTGAAAGTAGCACTTACACTTCCCTACTCATCTGGTAAATCAATCTTGTAAGCACTATCTCCAATGACTCCAACAACCTCAAATGGTCCATCAGCTCGAGGCATAAGCTTGTTTTTCCTTTTATTAGGAAACATTTCTTTCCTTAAGTGTATCCATACAAGATCACCAACCTTGAAGCTAGGTTGTTTGCGCCCCTTGTTTGCTCTAGTCTTGTATTGGATGTTCATCTTTTCAATCCTTGTTTTAACTTGCTCACAAGTTTTGTTGAATGCTTCTAATCTCTTCTTTGCATCCATAATACTTGTATTCACCTGCTTCACAACCAAAGCATAAGCACAACCTCCTTTTTCGACTTCTTCTCTTAGCATTTAGAAAGTAACTTGGTGCCTTAGGTGGTTGTTTAGGCGCCACCTGATTAGGGTTTAGAGGATGTAATCGAATCCTTTTTGAACCAACCAATACAGAATATACATTAGTGTCCCCTTCATGAATAACCTTCCTATCAAATTGCCATGGTCTTCCAAGTAGAAGATGGCATGCACTCATAGGTAAAACATCACACCATAAATCATCCTTATAGCTTCCAATAGAGAATGATATAAGTGCTTGTGTCTTCACTCTCATCCCAGTGCTATCATCTAACCAACTCAACTTGTAGGGTTTAGGGTGTACCCTTGTGATTAGGTTGAGTTTACCCATTGATCTGCAATAACATTAGTGCAAGAACCACTATCTATTATAACATTACAGGTATACTCACCTACTTTGCATCTAGTATGGAAAAGATTCTCCCTTTGAGCCATATTAGGTGTGTGATCCACATGTAAGGTGCGCCTAATGACTCCAAGAAGTCTGGAATCATCTTCTGCAAAAGCATCCTCTTCTTCATCATTTTCCTCCATGCTTTGCTACTCTTCAAGGATGAATTCATACCTCTCTTCTTCTTTTTGCAAGTCTAAGTATTGCCTCATTGTAAGAGCTTTCTTTGTAGGACAATTACTTGCTATGTGTCCTCTCCCTTGACACTTAAAACACTTTCTCAATTCTGCAAATTTCTCCTTAGGTACGGCCACCTTAGTTTTCTCCATGTTAGTGTCTTCCTTAGGTGGAAAACTAGGCTTAGGGTTTTCGGACCATTTAGTATAGGAAGTAGTAGCTTTATCTTTTGAGTTAGGATCATACCTAGGTGTGTATGCTCCTTCAGGTCGTTCTTCCTTGTCATGTTCTTCAAACTTCATAGCTAGCTTGGTTACCTCCTCAAAAGTGTGGTAGGAAGAAACTTCAACTCTCTTAGCTATGCTTCTATTCAATCCTTTAATGTATCTTGCTATTGTGCTTATCTTTCTCCACTATATCACATATAAGAGCTAGTTTTTCGAACTCCATAGTGTAATCATGTACACTTTGGCTACCTTGGCTCATTGATGTAAGCTTTATGAATTGCCTTTGTTCATAATCATCTGGCAAAAACTTATGATTTTTAGTTTCTCCCAACTACATAGCTTAGGTTTGTTTTTCTTAGCTCTTTGTGTATGTAAGCCTTCAAGCCAAATCCCAGCATACTTTGTGAGTCTTATGCAGCAGCAACTTTGAATGTTTTTCGATCATCAAATCCCCTATACTCACTTATCTTCTCTAGTTGGCGGATCCACTCTAGTAAATCCTCAGGTTTGCCCTCACCTGTGTAATCTTCAAGCTTTAACCCTTTATCATCTGGATATGAGGATCTTGGTGGGCGTGATTCAGCTTCATCCCTTTCCTCCTCTGAGTGTGCACCTATGTATGACACACTATTGGGGTTTAGTCTCTTGTTGATGATGTCTGCCATAGCATCTACTTGTGCATCCTTCTTGTGGATGCTTAGTGTTATAGCATCTAGGCATGCATCTAGGCGTGCATTCATATCCTTCATAGCCTTAGCTAGGTCACTTAATTCGGACATAGCTAGGTTATCTCTAAGCACCTCCTACAACTTCTTTGATGTTTTTATGGATCTTGGATCCTTTTCTTTCACCAATCACTAATAATATTGTAGTACTTTAATGCAACTTTATGAAAAATCAAGAATCTTGGAAAAAAGATTGGATCTTTAAGACTTTCTTGAAGATCTAATACTCCCCCTAGTAGGCAAAAAATTTCGGCCGTTCCAAGGATGTGTCACCTTTGCTCTTGATACCACTTGATATGATTATTGAACTTTAAAAGCTAATAATCAAGTTTATGCCTTCCAAGATTTCGAATAAGTACCTATGAACTCGAACCAAGATATGAATTTATTCAAGAACACTCCTGAACCTTGAATAAAGACTCTAAACACCCTTAAAATCACTCCTGAAATTAAGTTGTTTAACACTAAGAACTAATCAATCCTGAAAAGTTATTAATGGTTTTCAATTGCAAGCATACAAGCACACAATTAAAGAAGAAGGAAAATTACTCAAAATACTCTAAGTTTATTGAAGGAATTCGTCCCCTTTATATAGGGTACAAGCTAAGCTAATTCAACTAGGAAAATATAACATTATCCTACTCCTACTTTACTTTGGACTCCTAATTAGACTCCTAAAGATAACATGTACAAGTCACATGTTTATCTTTTTAACAACTCTATCTTTTAACTACTTAAACATAAAACAATAAAGATAAACATAACAATCCTAATTCTACTAGGATTCTATGTAGCAAGCTAGGAGTAATCCTAATCAGAGTAGGACTCCTCTTCACTTCCTTTCCCCACGCCATGAGTAATCCTAAATGGATTAGGATTCCTCTTCCTCTAGCTTCCATGTTAGCACACAAGCCAAGACTTGGTTCTTGTTCTTGTTTTGGAACCCTAAAGTCTCCATGGTCAAGTCAATAGGCTCATGGTTAACCAATGCCTTTGCATCCATATCAAATAACACTCCTAAAAATTCGATTCTTAATAGAAATTGAGATTCATGAAACAATCATAAACTATACCCAATTTTATGTAAATTCACTCTAATTCACTATCTGTTAATGACGCTAGACTTGTATTATTAATAGTAGAGGAAGCGAGAAAACCTGGCTCTCCAAGACAGCCATAAGCCACGATTTACCACTAGTAAATTAGGAAAGTATTCTCCCTAATTGTAGCCTAGAATCTAGCTAAAGTTAAGGAAACAATAACTTATGGAAAGCTATGCAATACTTTACTTAATTACAACTGAATCACATGACACTCAAGGATACGCCATGCACGCCACTCATCCCATAAGTTTAAGGTAACTTTCCTACCATAAAACCACGACAACTTAGACTGCTAATAAACCAAAATCAGTTATAATTTTCGGACTTTAGTTAAACTAAAAACAACTCAACTAACTAACTAGTATTTTAAGTAACGATGATACTTAATTACAATGGTAATCTTCTTCAATCCAATCCACGAAATCATCCTTATTAATTGAAGGATCAACAAATCCAAAACTAAAACACTACTTACAACTTTGAATTGCAAAATTGTCCAAATTTAATCAAAAAATATATTGAACTTGAGTTGCCTTGCTGCATCTGTGTCATTCTTGATTTGAATGCTCAATTAGGATATTAAACATTCAAGAGAAACACCAACATTGAAAAAGAACAATAAGAATTCCAAAAATAGTAACAATGATATTTCTTAATGAATGATCACTCTTGAAACACTCACAAAGAATCTCAAACACACTCAAACCACTCCTGGAATTAAGTTGTTTAAATACTAATAAGATTAACACTCTTGAAAAATTCGATTAATGGTCGAAATTAAGATTCATGAAACAATCATTAACACAACACAATTTTATGTAAATTCACTCTAATTCACTATCTGTTAATGACGCTACATTTGTATTATTCATAGTAGAGGATGCAAGGAAACCTTGCTCTCCAAGAGAGCCATAAGCCACGATTTACCACTAGTAAATTAGGAAAGTATTCTCCCTAATTGTAACCTAGAATCTAGCTAAATTTAAGGAAACAATAACTTATGGAAAGCTATGCAATCCATTACTTATATTACAACTATATCACATGACACTCAAGGATATGCCATGCACGCCACTCATCCCACAAGTTTAAGGTAACTTTTCTACAATACAACCACGACAACTTAGACTCCTAATAAACCAAAATCAGTTATAATTTTAGGATTTTAGTAAAGCTAAAAACAACTCAGCTAACTTACAAATATTTTAACTAACGAAGACACTAATTTACAATGCTAATCTTCTTCAATCCAGTCCACGAAATCATCCTTATTAATTGAAGGATCAACAAATTCAAAACTAAACCACTATTACAGCTTTGAATTGCAAAATGGTCCAAATTCAATAAATAAATAGATCAAAAAATATATTGAACTTGAGTTGTCGTGCTGCATCTGTGTCATTTTTTATTTGACTGCTCAGCTAGGATATTTGAACATTCAAGAGTAACGCCAACTTTGAACAAGAACAATAAGAATTCGAAAAATATTAACATGGATATTTCTTAATGAATGATCACTCTTGAAACACTCACAAAGAATCTCAAACACACTCAAACCACTCTTGGAATTAAGTTGTTTAAATACTAATAAGATTAACACTCCTAAATATTTGATTAATGGTCGAAATTAAGATTCATGAAATAATCATAAACTTAATATAATTTTATGTAAATTCACTCTAATTCACTATCTCTTAATGAGGCGAGACTTGTATTATTAATAGTAGAGGAAGCAAGAAAACCTTGCTCTACAAGACAGCCAGAAGCGACGATTTATTACTAGTAAATTATGAAAGTATTCTCCCTAACTAATATTTTAACTAACGGTGACACTTAATTACAATGCTAATCTTCTTCAATCAAATCCACGAAATCATCCTTGTTAATTGAAGGATCAACAAATCCAACTCTAAAACACTACTTACAGCTTTGAATTGAAAAATTGTGAAAATTCAATAAATAAATAAATATATCAAAAAAAAATTTTGAACTTGAGTCGCCTTGCCGCATCTGCGATATTCTTGATTTGAATGTTCAACAAGGATATTTAAACATTTATGAGAAGCGCCAACTTTGAACAAAAACAATAAGAATTCGAAAAATAGTAACAATGATATTTCTTAATGAATGACCACTCTTGAAACACTCACAAAGAATCTCAAACACACTCAAACCACTCCTGGAATTAAGTTGTTTAAGTACTAATAAGATTAACACTCCTGAAAAATTCGATTAATGGTGGAAATTAAGATTCATGAAACAATCATAAACTTAACACAATTTTATGTAAATTCACTCTAATTCACTATTTGTTAATGACGCTAGACTTGTATTATTCATAGTAGAGGAAGAAAGAAAACCTTGCTATACAAGACAGCCATAAGGCACGATTTACCACTACTAAATTAGGAAAGTATTCTCCGTAATTGTAACCTAGAATCTAGCTATATTTAAGGAAACAATAACTTATGGAAAGCTATGCAATACTTTACTTATATTACAACTGAATCACATGACACTCAAGGATACTCCATGCACGCCACTCATCCCACAAGTTTAAGGTAACTTTTCTACAATACAACCACGACAACTTAGACTCCTAATAAGCCAAAATCAATTATAATTTTAGGATTTTAGTAAAACTATAAACAACTCAACTAACTTACAAATATTTTAAGTAACGATGATACTTAATTACAATGGTAATCTTCTTCAATCCAGTCCACGAAATCATCCTTATTAATTGAAGGATCAACAAATCCAAAACTAAAACAATATTACAGCTTTGAATTGCAAAATGCTCCAAATTTAATAAGTAAATAGTTAAAACAATATATTGAACTTGAGTTGTCGTGCTGCATCTGTGTCATTTTTTATTTCAATGCTCAGCTAGGATAGTTAAACATTCAAGAGAAAAGCCAACTTTGAACAAGAAAAATAAGAATTCGAAAAATATTAACATGGATATTTCTTAATGAATGATCACTCTTGAAACACTCACAAAGAATCTCAAACACACTCAAACCACTCCTAGAATTAAGTTGTTTAAATACTAATAAGATTAACACTCTTGAAAAATTCGATTAATGGTCGAAATTAAGATTCATGAAACAATCATTAACACTCTTAAATATCTGATTAATGGTCGAAATTAAGATTCATGAAATAATCATAAACTTAACACAATTTTATGTAAATTCACTCTAATTCACTATCTCTTAATGAGGCGAGACTTGTATTATTTATAGTTGAGGAAGCAAGAAAACCTTGCTCTCCAAGACAGCCAGAAGCGACGATTTACCACTAGTAAATTAGGAAAGTATGCTCCCTTAATTTAAGCCTATAATCTAGCTAAATTTAAGGAAACAATAACTTATGCAAAGCTTTGCAATATTTTACTTAATTATAACTGAATCACAAGACACTCAAGGATATGCCTTGCACGCCACTCATCCCACAAGTTTAAGGTAACTTTCCTAAAATACAACCAAGAAAACTTAGACTCCTAATAAACCAAAATCAGTTATAATTTTTCGGACTTTAGTAAAACTAAAAACAACTCAACTAACTAACAAATATTTTAACTAACGATGACACTTAATTACAATGCTAATCTTATTCAATCCAATCCACGAAATCATCCTTATTAATGGAAGGATCAACAAATCCAACACTAAAACTCTACTTACAGCTTTGAATTGCAAAATGGTCCCAATTCAATAATTAAATGGATCAAAAAATATAACGAACTTGATTTGCCTTGCTGCATCTGTATCATTTTGATTTGAATGCTCAACTAGGATGTTTAAACACTTAAGAGAAACGCCAACATTGATGAAGAACAATAAGATTTCGAAAAATAGTACAAGGATATTTCTTAATGAATGATCACTCCTGAAACACTCACAAAGAATCTCAAACACTCTCAAACTACTCCTGGATTTAAGTTGTTTAAATACTAATAAGATTAACACTCCTAAAAATCTGATTGATGGTCGAAATTAAGATTCATGAAACTATCATAAACAAAACACAACTTTATGGAAATTCACTCTAATTGTCAAACTCTTAATCAGGCTAGACTTTTACTATTCATAGTAGAAGAAGCAAGAAAACCTTGCTCTCCAAGACAACCATAAGGCATGATTTACCACTAGTAAATTAGGAAAGTATTCTCCCTTAATTTAAGCCTAGAATCTAGCTAAATTTAAGGAAACAATAACTTACGGAAAGCTATGCAATACTTTACTTAATTACAACTGAATCACAAGACACTCAAGGATACGCCTTGCACACCACTCATCTCACAAGTTTAAGGTAACTTACCTAAAATACAAACACGACAACTTAGACTCCTAATAAACCAAAATCAGTTATAATTTTTCGGACTTTAGTAAAGCTAAAAACAACTCTGCTAACTAACAAATATTTTAACTAACGATGACACTTAATTACAATGCTAATCTTCTTCAATCTAATCCATGAAATCATCCTTATTAATTGAAGGATCAAAAAATCTAACACTACAACTCTACTTACAGCTTTGAATTGCAAAATGGTCCAAATTCAATAAATAAATATATCAAAAATATGTTGAACTTGAGTTGCCTTGCTGCATTTGTATCATTCTTGATTTCAATGCTCAAAAAGGATATTTAAACATTAAAGATAAACGCCAAGATTGAAAAAGAACCATAAGAATTCGAAAAATAAGAACAAAGATATTTCTTAAAGAATGATCACTCCTGAAACACTCACAAAGAATCTCAAACACTCTCAAACTACTCCTGGAATTAAGTTGTTTTAAATAATCATAAGATTAACACTCCTAAAAATCTGATTAATTGTCGAATTTAAGATTCATGAAACAATAGAAAACTTAATACTTAATGTAAATTCACTCTAATTGTCTATCTCTTAATGAAAGCTAGACTTGTATTATTCATAGCAGAAGAAGCAAGAAAATCTTGCTCTCCAAGACAGCCATAAGGCACGATTTACCACTAGTAATAATTAGGAAAGTATCCTCCCTTAATTTAAGTCTAGAATCTAGCTAAATTTAAGGAAACAATAACTTATGGATAGCTTTGCAATACTGTACTTAATTACAATTGAATCACAAGACACTCAAGGATACGCCTTGCACGCCACTCATCCCACAAGTTTAAGGTAACTTTCCTAAAATACAACCACGACAACTTAGACTCCTAATAAACCAAAATCAGTTAAAATTTTTCGGACTTTATTAAAACTAAAAACAACTCAGCTAACTAACAAATATTTTAACTAACGATGACACTTAATTACAATGCTAATCTTATTCAATCTAATCCATGAAATCATCCTTATTAATTGAAGGATCAAAAAATCTAACACTACAACTCTACTTACAGCTTTGAATTGCAAAATGGTCCAAATTCAACAAATAAATATATCAAAAAATATGTTGAACTTGAGTTGCCTTGCTGCATCTGTATCATTCTTGATTTGAATGCTCAAAAAGGATATTTAAACATTAAAGATAAACGCCAAGATTGTAAAAGAACCATAAGAATTCGAAAAATAAGAACAAAGATATTTCTTAAAGAATAATCACTCCTGAAACACTCACAAAGAATCTCAAACACTCTCAAACTACTCCTGGATTTAAGATGTTTAAATACTCATAAGATTAACACTCCTAAAAATCTAATTAATGGTCGAAATTAAAATTCATGAAACAATATAAAACATAACACAATTTTATGTAAATTCACTGTAATTATCTATCTCTTAATTAGGCTAGACTTATATTATTTATAGTAGAAGAAGCAAGAAAACCCTACTCTCCAAGACAGCCATAAGGCACGATTTACCACTAGTAAATTAGGAAAGTATTCTCCCTTAATTTAAGCCTATAATCTAGCTAAATTTAAGGAAACAATAACTTATGCAAAGCTTTGCAATATTTTACTTAATTATAACTGAATCACAGACACTCAAGGATATGCCTTGCACGCCACTCATCCCACAAGTTTAAGGTAACTTTCCTAAAATACAACCACGAAAACTTAGACTCCTAATAAACAAAATCAGTTATAATTTTCGACTTTAGTAAAACTAAAAACAACTCAACTAACTAACAAATATTTTAACTAACGATGACACTTAATTACAATGCCAATCTTATTCAATCCAATCCACGAAATCATCCTTATTAATGGAAGGATCAACAAATCCAACACTAAAACTCTACTTACAGCTTTGAATTGCAAAATGGTCCAATTCAATAATTAAATGGATCAAAAAATATAACGAACTTGATTGCCTTGCTGCATCTGTATCATTTTGATTTGAATGCTCAACTAGGATGTTTAAACACTTAAGAGAAACGCCAACATTGATGAAGAACAATAAGAATTCGAAAAATAGTACAAGGATATTTCTTAATGAATGATCACTCCTGAAACACTCACAAAGAATCTCAAACACTCTCAAACTACTCCTGGATTTAAGTTGTTTAAATACTAATAAGATTAACACTCCTAAAATTTGATTGATGGTCGAAATTAAGATTCATGAAACAATCATAAACTAAACACAACTTTATGGAAATTCACTCTAATTGTCTAACTCTTAATCAGGCTAGACTTTTACAATTCATAGTAGAAGAAGCAAGAAAACCTTGTTGTCCAAGACAACCATAAGGCATGATTTACCACTAGTAAATTAGGAAAGTATTCTCCCTTAATTTAAGCCTAGAATCTAGCTAAATTTAAGGAAACAATAACTTATGGAAAGCTTTGCAATACTTTACTTAATTACAACTGAATCACAAGACACTCAAGGATACGCCTTGCACACCACTCATCTCACAAGTTTAAGGTAACTTTCCTAAAATTAAACACGACAACTTAGACTCCTAATAAACCAAAATCAGTTATAATTTTTCGGACTTTAGTAAAGCAAAAAATAACTCAGCTAACTAACAAATATTTTAACTAACGATGACACTTAATTACAATACTAATCTTCTTCAATCTAATCCACGAAATCATCCTTATTAATTGAAGGATCAAAAAATCTAAAACTACAACTCTACTTACAACTTTGAATTGCAAAATGGTCCAAATTCAATAAATAAATATATCAAAAAATATGTTGAACTTGAGTTGCCTTGCTGCATCTGTATCATTCTTGATTTGAATGCTCTAAAAGGATATTTAAACATTAAAGATAAACGACAAGATTGAAAAAGAATAACCATAAGAATTCGAAAAATAAGAACAAAGATATTTCTTAAAGAATGATCACTCCTGAAACACTCACAAAGAATCTCAAACACTCTTAAACTACTCTTGGAATTAAGTTGTTTAAATAATCATAAGATTAACACTCCTAAAAATCTGATTAATTGTCGAATTTAAGATTCATGAAACAATAGAAAACTTAATACTTAATGTAAATTCACTCTAATTGTCTATCTCTTAATGAAAGCAAGACTTGTATTATTCATAGTAGAAGAAGCAAGAAAACCTTGCTCTCCAAGACAGCCATAAGGCCCGATTTACCACTAGTAATAATTAGGAAAGTATCCTCCCTTAATTTAAGTCAAGAATCCAGCTAAATTTAAGGAAACAATAACTTATGGATAGCTTTGCAATATTGTACTTAATTACAATTGAATCACAAGACACTCAAGGATACGCCTTGCACGCCACTCATCCCACAAGTTTAAGATAACTTTCCTAAAATACAACCACGACAACTTAGACTCCTAATAAACCAAAATCAGTTATAAATTTTCGGACTTTAGTAAAACTAAAAACACCTCAGCTAACTAACAAATATTTTAACTAACGATGACACTTAATTACAATGCTAATCTTATTCAATCCAATCCACGAAATCATCCTTATTAATTGAAGGATCAAAAAATCTAACACTAAAACTATGCTTACATCTTTGAATTGCAAAATGGTCCAAATTTAATAAATAAATATATCAAAAAATATGTTGAACTTGAGTTGCCTTGCTGCATCTGTATCATTCTTGATTTGAATGCTCAAAAAGGATATTTTAACATTCAAGAGAAACGCCAAGATTGAACAAGAACAATAATAATTCGAAAAATAGTAACAAGGATATTTCTTAATGAATGATCACTCCTGAAACACTCACAAAAAATCTCAAACACTCTCAAACTACTCCTGGATTTAAGTTGTTTAAATACTCATAAGATTAACACTCCTAAAAATCTAATTAATGGTCGAAATTAAAATTCATGAGACAATATAAAACTTAACACAATTTTATGTAAATTCACTGTAATTATCTATCTCTTAATTAGGCTAGACTTATATTATTTATAGTAGAAGAAGCAAGAAAACCCTACTCTCCAAGACAGCCATAAGGCACGATTTACCACTAGTAAATTAGGAAAGTATTCTCCCTTAATTTAAGCCTATAATCTAGCTAAATTTAAGGAAACAATAACTTATGGAAAGCTTTGCAATACTTTACTTAATTATAACTGAATCACAAGACACTCAAGGATATGCCTTGCACGCCACTCATCCCACTAGTTTAAGGTAACTTTCCTAAACTACAACCACGAAAACTTAGACTCCTAATAAACCAAAATCAGTTATAATTTTTCGGACTTTAGTAAAACTAAAATCAACTCAACTAACTAACAAGTATTTTAACTAACGATGACACTTAATTACAATGCTAATCTTATTCAATCCAATCCACGAAATCATCCTTATTAATGGAAGGATCAACAAATCCAACACTAAAACTCTACTTACAGCTTTGAATTGCAAAATGGTCCCAATTCAATAATTAAATGGATCAAAAAATATAACGAACTTGATTTGCCTTGCTGCATCTGTATAATTTTGATTTGAATGCTCAACTAGGATGTTTAAACACTTAAGAGAAACGCCAACATTGATGAAGAACAATAAGAATTCGAAAAATAGTACAAGGATATTTCTTAATGAATGATCACTCCTGAAACACTCACAAAGAATCTCAAACACTCTCAAACTACTCCTGGATTTAAGTTGTTTAAAAACTAATAAGATTAACACTCCTAAAAATCTGATTGATGGTCGAAATTAAGATTCATGAAACAATCATCAACTAAACACAACTTTATGGAAATTCACTCTAATTGTCTAACTCTTAATCAGGCTAAACTTTTACTATTCATAGTAGAAGAAGCAAGAAAACCTTGCTCTCCAAGACAACCATAAGGCATGATTTACCACTAGTAAATTAGGAAAGTATTCTCCCTTATTTTAAGCCTAGAATCTAGCTAAATTTAAGGAAACAATAACTTATGGAAAGCTTTGCAATACTTTAGTTAACTACAACTGAATCACAAGACACTCAAGGATACGCCTTGCACACCACTCATCTCACAAGTTTAAGGTAACTTTCCTAAAATACAAACACGACAACTTAGACGCCTAATAAACCAAAATCAGTTATAATTTTTCGGACTTTAGTAAAGCTAAAAACAACTCAACTAACTAACAAATATTTTAACTAACGATGACACTTAATTACAATGCTAATCTTATTCAATCCAATCCACGAAATCATCCTTATTAATTGAAGGATCAAAAAATCTACACTAAAACTATGCTTACATCTTTGAATTGCAAAATGGTCCAAATTAATAAATAAATATATCAAAAAATATGTTGAACTTGAGTTGCCTTGCTGCATCTGTATCATTCTTGATTTGAATGCTCAAAAAGGATATTTTAACATTCAAGAGAAACGCCAAGATTGAACAAGAACAATAATAATTCGAAAAATAGTAACAAGGGTATTTCTTAATGAATGATCACTCCTGAAACACTCACAAAGAATCTCAAACACTCTCAAACTACTCCTGGATTTAAGTTGTTTAAATACTCATAAGATTAACACTCCTAAAAATCTAATTAATGGTCGAAATTAAAATTCATGAGACAATATAAAACTTAACACAATTTTATGTAAATTCACTGTAATTATCTATCTCTTAATTAGGCTAGACTTATATTAAAGTAAGAAAACCCTACTCTCCAAGACAGCCATAAGGCACGATTTACCACTAGTAAATTAGGAAAGTATTCTCCCTTAATTTAAGCCTATAATCTAGCTAAATTTAAGGAAACAATAACTTATGGAAAGCTTTGCAATACTTTACTTAATTATAACTGAATCACAAGACACTCAAGGATATGCCTTGCACGCCACTCATCCCACAAGTTTAAGGAAACTTTCCTAAAATACAACCACGAAAACTTAGACTCCTAATAAACAAAAATCAGTTATAATTTTTCAGACTTTAGTAAAACTAAAAACAACTCAACTAACTAACAGATATTTTAACTAACGATGACACTTAATTACAATGCTAATCTTATTCAATCCAATCCACGAAATCATCCTTATTAATGGAAGGATCAACAAATCCAACACTAAAACTCTACTTACAGCTTTGAATTGCAAAATGGTCCCAATTCAATAATTAAATGGATCAAAAAATATAACGAACTTGATTTGCCTTGCTGCATCTGTATCGTTTTGATTTGAATGCTCAACTAGGATGTTTAAACACTTAAGAGAAACGCCAACATTGATGAAGAACAATAAGAATTCGAAAAATAGTACAAGGATATTTCTTAATGAATGATCACTCCTGAAACACTCACAAAGAATCTCAAACACTCTCAAACTACTCCTGGATTTAAGTTGTTTAAAAACTAATAAGATTAACACTCCAAAAAATCTGATTGATGGTCGAAATTAAGATTCATGAAACAATCATCAACTAAACACAACTTTATGGAAATTCACTCTAATTGTCTAACTTTTAATCAGGCTAAACTTTTACTATTCATAGTAGAAGAAGCAAGAAAACCTTGCTCTCCAAGACAACCATAAGGCATTATTTACCACTAGTAAATTAGGAAAGTATTCTTCCTTATTTTAAGCCTAGAATCTAGCTAAATTTAAGGAAACAATAACTTATGGAAAGCTTTGCAATACTTTAGTTAACTACAACTGAATCACAAGACACTCAAGGATACGCCTTGCACACCACTCATCTCACAAGTTTAAGGTAACTTTCCTAAAATACAAACACGGCAACTTAGACGGCTAATAAACCAAAATCAGTTATAATTTTTCGGACTTTAGTAAAGCTAAAAACAACTCAGCTAACTAACAAATATTTTAACTAACGATGACACTTAATTACAATGCTAATCTTCTTCAATCTAATCTACGAAATCATCCTTATTAATTGAAGGATCAAAAAATCTAACACTACAACTCTACTTACAGCTTTGAATTGCAAAATGGTCCAAATTCAATAAATAAATATTCAAAAAATATGTTGAACTTGAGTTGCCTTGCTGCATCTGTATCATTCTTGATTTCAATGCTCAAAAAGGATATTTAAACATTAAAGATAAACGCCAAGATTGAAAAAGAACCATAAGAATTCGAAAAATAAGAACAAAGATATTTCTTAAAGAATGATCACTCCTGAAACACTCACAAAGAATCTCAAACACTCTCAAACTACTCCTGGAATTAAGTTGTTTAAATAATGATAAGATTAACACTCCTAAAAATCTGATTAATTGTCGAATTTAAGATTCATGAAACAATAGAAAACTTAATACTTAATGTAAATTCACTCTAATTCTCTATCTCTTAATGAAAGCTAGACTTGTATTATTCATAGTAGAAGAAGCAAGAAAACCTTGCTCTCCAAGACAGCCATAAGGCACGATTTACCACTAGTAATAATTAGGAAAGTATCCTCCTTTAATTTTAGTCTAGAATCTAGCTAAATTTAAGGAAACAATAACTTATGGAAAGCTTTGCAATACTTTACTTAACTGCAACTGAATCACAAGACACTCAAGGATACGCCTTGCACACCACTCATCTCACAAGTTTAAGGTAACTTTCCTAAAATACAAACACGACAACTTAGACGCCTAATAAACCAAAATCAGTTATAATTTTCGGACTTTAGTAAAGCTAAAAACAACTCAGCTAACTAACAAATATTTTTAATAACGATGACACTTAATTACAATGCTAATCTTATTCAATCTAATCACGAAATCATCCTTATTAATTGAAGGATCAAAAAATCTAACACTACAACTCTACTTACACTTTGAATTGCAAAATGGTCCAAATTCAATAAATAAATATATAAAAATATGTTGAACTTGAGTTGCCTTGCTGCATCTGTATCATTCTTGATTTGAATGCTCAAAAAGGATTTTAAACATTAAAGATAAACGCCAAGATTGAAAAAGAACCATAAGAATTCGAAAAATAAGAACAAAGATATTTCTTAAAGAATAATCACTCCTGAAACACTCACAAAGAATCTCAAACACTCTCAAACTACTCCTGGATTTAAGTTGTTTAAATACTCATAAGATTAACACTCCTAAAAATCTAATTAATGGTCGAAATTAAATTCATGAAACAATATAAACTTAACACAATATTTATGTAAATTCACGTAATTATCTATCTCTTAATTAGGCTAGATTTATTATTTATAGTAAAGAAGCAAGAAAACCCTACTCTCCAAGAAGCCATAAGGCACGATTTACCACTAGTAAATTAGGAAAGTATTCTCCCTTAATTTAAGCCTATAATCTAGCTAAATTTAAGGAAACAATAACTTATGGAAAGCTTTGCAATATTTACTTAATTATAACTGAATCACAAGACACTCAAGGATAGCCTTGCACGCCACTCATCCCACAAGTTTAAGGTAACTTTCCTAAAATACAACCACGAAAACTTAGACTCCTAATAAACCAAAATCAGTTATAATTTTTCGGACTTTAGTAAAACTAAAAACAACTCAACTAACTAACAAATATTTTAACTAACGATGACACTTAATTACAATGCTAATCTTATTCAATCCAATCCACGAAATCATCCTTATTAATTCAAGGATCAAAAAATCTAACACTAAAACTATGCTTACATCTTTGAATTGCAAAATGGTCCAAATTTAATAAATAAATATATCAAAAAATATGTTGAACTTGAGTTGCCTTGCTGCATCTGTATCATTCTTGATTTGAATGCTCAAAAAGGATATTTTAAACATTCAAGAGAAACGCCAAGATTGAACAAGAACAATAATAATTCAAAAATATAACAAGGATATTTCTTAATGAATGATCACTCCTGAAACACTCACAAAGAATCTCAAACACTCTCAAACTACTCCTGGATTAAGTTGTTTAAATACTAATAAGATTAACACTCCTAAAAATTGATTATGGTCGAAATTAAGATTCATGAAACAATCATAAACTAACACAACTTTATGGAAATTCACTCTAATTGTCTAACTCTTAATTAGGCTAGACTTTACTATTCATAGTAGAAGAAGCAAGAAAACCTTGCTCTCCAAGACACCTATAGGCATAATTTACCACTAGTAAATTAGGAAAGTATTCTCCCTTAATTTAAGCCTAGAATCTAGCTAAATTTAAGGAAACAATAACTTATGGAAAGCTTTGCAATACTTTACTTAATTACAACTGAATCACAAGACACTCAAGGATACGCCTTGCACACACTCATCTCACAAGTTTAAGTTAACTTTCCTAAAATACAAACACGACAACTTAGACTCCTAATCAACCAAAATCAGTTATAATTTTTCGGACTTTAGTAAAACTAAAAACAACTCAACTAACTAACAAATATTTTAACTAACGATGACACTTAATTACAATGCTAATCTTATTCAACCAACCACGAAATCACATTATTAATTCAAGGATCAAAAAATCTAACACTAAACTATGCTTACACTTTGAATTGCAAAATGGTCCAAATTAATAAATAAATATATCAAAAAATATGTTGAACTTGAGTTGCCTTGCTGCATCTGTATCATTCTTGATTTGAATGCTCAAAAAGTATTTTAACATTCAAGAGAAACGCCAAGATTGAACAAGAACAATAATAATTCGAAAAATAGTAACAAGGATATTTCTTAATGAATGATCACTCCTGAAACACTCACAAAGAATCTCAAACACTCTCAAACTACTCCTGGATTTAAGTTGTTTAAATACTAATAAGATTAACACTCCTAAAAATTTGATTGATGGTCGAAATTAAGATTCATGAAACAATCATAAACTAACACAACTTTATGGAAATTCACTCTAATTGTCTAACTCTTAATCAGGCTAGACTTTTACTATTCATAGTAGAAGAAGCAAGAAAAACCTTGCTCTCCAAGACAACCATAAGGCATGATTTACCACTAGAATTAGGAAAGTATTCTCCCTTAATTTAAGCTAGAATCTAGCTAAATTTAAGGAAACAATAACTTATGGAAAGCTTTGCAATACTTTACTTAATACAACTGAATCACAGACACTCAAGGATACGCCTTGCACACCACTCATCTCACAAGTTTAAGTTAACTTTCCTAAAATACAAACACGACAACTTAGACGCCTAATAAACCAAAATCAGTTATAATTTTTCGGACTTTAGTAAAGCTAAAAACAACTCAGCTAACTAACAAATATTTTAATTAACGATGACACTTAATTACAATGTTAATCTTATTCAATCTAATCGACGAAATCATCCTTATTAATTGAAGGATCAAAAAATCTAACACTACAACTCTACTTACAGCTTTGAATTGCAAAATGGTCCAAAATCAATAAATAAATATATTAAAAATATGTTGAACTTGAGTTGCCTTGCTGCATCTGTATCATTCTTGATTTGAATGCTCAAAAAGGATATTTAAACATTAAAGATAAACGCCAAGATTGAAAAAGAACCATTAGAATTCGAAAAATAAGAACAAAGATATTTCTTAAAGAATAATCACTCCTGAAACACTCACAAAGAATCTCAAACACTCTCAAACTACTCCTGGATTTAAGTTGTTTAAATACTCATAAGATTAACACTCCTAAAAATCTAATTAATGGTCGAAATTAAAATTCATGAAACAATATAAAACTTAACACAATATTATGTAAATTCACTGTAATTATCTATCTCTTAATTAGGCTAGACTTTTATTATTTATAGTAAAAGAAGCAAGAAAACCCTACTCTCCAAGATAGCCATAAGGCACGATTTACCACTAGTAAATTAGGAAAGTATTCTCCCTTAATTTAAGCCTATAATCTAGCTAAATTTAAGGAAACAATAACTTATGCAAAGCTTTGCAATTTTACTTTAATTATAACTGAATCACAAGACACTCAAGGATATGCCTTGCACGCCACTCATCCCACAAGTTTAAGTAACTTTCCTAAAATACAACCACGAAAACTTAGACTCCTAATAAACCAAAATCAGTTATAATTTTTCGGACTTTAGTAAAACTAAAAACAACTCAACTAACTAACAAATATTTTAACTAACGATGACACTTAATTACAATGCTAATCTTATTCAATCCAATCCACGAAATCATCCTTTTAATTCAAGGATCAAAAAACTAACACTAAAACTATGCTTACATCTTTGAATTGCAAAATGGTCCAAATTTAATAAATAAATATATCAAAAAATATGTTGAACTTGAGTTGCCTTGCTGCATCTGTATCATTCTTGATTTGAATGCTGAAAAAGGATATTTTAACATTCAAGAGAAACGCCAGATTGAACAAGAACAATAATAATTCGAAAAATAGTAACAAGGATATTTCTTAATGAATGATCACTCCTGAAACACTCACAAAGAATCTCAAACACTCTCAAACTACTCCTGGATTTAAGTTGTTTAAATACTAATAAGATTAACACTCCTAAAAATTTGATTGATGGTCGAAATTAAGATTCATGAAACAATCATAAACTAAACACAACTTTATGGAAATTCACTCTAATTGTCTAACTCTTAATTAGGCTAGACTTTTACTATTCATAGTAGAAGAAGCAAGAAAACCTTGCTCTCCAAGACAACCATAAGGCATGATTTACCACTAGTAAATTAGGAAAGTATTCTCCCGTAATTTAAGCCTAGAATCTAGCTAAATTTATGGAAACAATAACTTATGGAAAGCTTTGCAATACTTTACTTAATTACAACTGAATCACAAGACACTCAAGGATACGCCTTGCACACCACTCATCTCACAAGTTTAAGTTAACTTTCCTAAAATACAAACACGACAACTTAGACTCCTAATAAACCAAAATCAGTTATAATTTTTCGGACTTTAGTAAAGCAAAAAATAACTCAGCTAACTAACAAATATTTTAACTAACGATGACACTTAATTACAATGCTAATCTTCTTCAATCTAATCCACAAATCATCCTTATTAATTGAAGATCAAAAAACAACACTACAACTCTACTTACAACTTTGAATTGCAAAATGGTCCAAATTCAATAAATAAATATATCAAAAAATATGTTGAACTTGATTGCCTTGCTGCATCTGTATCATTCTTGATTTGAATGCTCAAAAAGGATATTTAAACATTAAAGATAAACGCCAAGATTGAAAAAGAATAACCATAAGAATTCGAAAAATAAGAACAAAGATATTTCTTAAAGAATGATCACTCCTGAAACACTCACAAAGAATCTCAAACACTCTCAAACTACTCCTGGAATTAAGTTGTTTAAATATCATAAGATTAACACTCCAAAATCTGATTATTGTCGAATTTAAGATTCATGAAACAATAAAAACTTATACTTATGTAAATTCACTCTAATTGTCTATCTCTTAATGAAGCTAGACTTGTATTATTCATAGTAGAAGAAGCAAAAAACCTTGCTCTCCAAGACAGCCATAAGGCCGATTTACCACTAGTAATAATTAGGAAAGTATCTCCCTTAATTTAAGTCTAGAATCTAGCTAAATTTAAGGAAACAATAACTTTTGGAAGCTTTGCAATATTTACTTAATTACATGAATCACAAGACACTCAAGGATACGCCTTGCACGCCACTCATCCACAAGTTTAAGTAACATTCCTAAAATACAACACGACAACTTAGACTCCTAATAAACCAAAATCAGTTATATTTTTCGCGACTTTAGTAAAACTAAAAACAACTCAGCTAACTAACAAATATTTTAACTAACGATGACACTTAATTACAATGCTAATCTTATTCAATCCAATCCACGAAATCATCCTTATTAATTAAGGATCAAAAAATCTAACACTAAAACTATGCTTACATCTTTGAATTGCAAAATGGTCCAAATTAATAAATAAATATATCAAAAAATATGTTGAACTTGATTGCCTTGCTGCATCTGTATCATTCTTGATTTGAATGCTCAAAAAGGATATTTTAAACATTCAAGAGAAACGCCAAGATTGAACAAGAACAATAATAATTCGAAAAATAGTAACAAGGATATTTCTTAATGAATGATCACTCCTGAAACACTCACAAAGAATCTCAAACACTCTCAAACTACTCCTGGATTTAAGTTGTTTAAATACTCATAAGATTAACACTCCTAAATCTAATTAATGGTCGAAATTAAATTCATGAACATAAAACTTAACACAATTTTATGTAAATTCACGTTTATTTATCTCTTAATTAGGCAACTTATATTATTTATAGTAGAAGAAGCAAGAAAACCCTACTCTCCAAGACAGCCATAAGGCACGATTTACCACTAGTAAATTAGGAAAGTATTCTCCCTTAATTTAAGCCTATAATCTAGCTAAATTTAAGGAACAATAACTTATGGAAAGCTTTGCAATACTTTACTTAATTACAAACTGAATCACAAGACACTCAAGGATACGCCTTGCACACCACTCATCTCACAAGTTTAAGGTTAACTTTCCTAAAATACAAACACGACAACTTAGACTCCTAATAAACCAAAATCAGTTATAATTTTTCGGACTTTAGTAAAGCAAAAAATAACTCAGCTAACTAACAAATATTATAACTAACGATGACACTTAATTACCATGCTAATCTTCTTCAATCTAATCCACGAAATCAACCTTATTAATTGAAGGATCAAAAAATCTAACACTACAACTCTACTTAAACTTTGAATTGCAAAATGGTCCAAATTCAATAAATAAATATATCAAAAAATATGTTGAACTTGAGTTGCCTTGCTGCATCTGTATCATTCTTGATTTGAATGCTCAAAAAGGATATTTAAACATTAAAGATAAACGCCAAGATTGAAAAAGAATAACCATAAGAATTCGAAAAATAAGAACAAAGATATTTCTTAAAGAATGATCACTCCTGAAACACTCACAAAGAATCTCAAACACTCTCAAACTACTCCTGGAATTAAGTATGTTTTAAATAATATAAGATTAACCTCCTAAAATCTGATTAATTGTCGAATTTAAGATTCATAAACAATAGAAAACTTAATACTTAATGTAAATTCACTCTAATTGTCTATCTCTTAATGAAAGCTAGACTTGTATTATTCATAGTAGAAGAAGCAAGAAAACCTTGCTCTCCAAGACAGCCATAAGGCCCGATTTACCACTAGTAATAATTAGGAAAGTATCCTCCCTTAATTTAAGTCTAGAATCTAGCTAAATTTAAGGAAACAATAACTTTTGGATAGCTTTGCAATATTGTACTTAATTACAATTGAATCACAAGACACTCAAGGATACGCCTTGCACGCCACTCATCCCACAAGTTTAAGATAACTTTCCTAAAATACAACCACGACAACATAGACTCCTAATAAACCAAAATCAGTTATAATTTTTCGGACTTTAGTAAAACTAAAAACACCTCAGCTAACTAACAAATATTTTAACTAACGATGACACTTAATTACAATGCTAATCTTATTCAATCCAATCCACGAAATCATCCTTATTAATTCAAGGATCAAAAATCTAACACTAAAACTATGCTTACATCTTTGAATTGCAAAATGGTCCAAATTTAATAAATAATATATCAAAAATATGTTGAACTTGAGTTGCCTTGCTGCATCTGTATCATTCTTGATTTGAATGCTCAAAAAGGATATTTTAACATTCAAGAGAAACGCCAAGATTGAACAAGAACAATAATAATTCGAAAAATAGTAACAAGGATATTTCTTAATGAATGATCACTCCTGAAACACTCACAAAGAATCTCAAACAATCTCAAACTACTCCTGGATTTAAGTTGTTTAAATACTCATAAGATTAACACTCCTAAAAATCTAATTAATGGTCGAAATTAAAATTCATGAGACAATATAAAACTTAACACAATTTTATGTAAATTACTGTAATTATTTATCTCATAATTAGGCTAGACTTATATTATTTATAGTAGAAGAAGCAAGAAAACCCTACTCTCCAAGACAGCCATAAGGCACGATTTACCACTAGTAAATTAGGAAAGTATTCTCCCTTAATTTAAGCCTATAATCTAGATAAATTTAAGGAAACAATAACTTATGGAAAGCTTTGCAATACTTTACTTAATTATAACTGAATCACAAGACACTCAAGGATATGCCTTGCACGCCACTCATCCCACAAATTTAAGGTAACTTTCCTAAAATACAACCACGAAAACATAGACTCCTAATAAACCAAAATCAGTTATAATTTTTCGGACTTTAGTAAAACTAAAAACAACTCAACTAACTAATAAATATTTTAACTAACTATGACACTTAATTACAATGCTAATCTTATTCAATCCAATCCACGAAATCATCCTTATTAATGGAAGGATCAACAAATCCAACATTAAAACTCTACTTACAGCTTTGAATTGCAAAATGGTCCCAATTCAATAATTAAATGGATCAAAAAATATAACGAACTTGATTTGCTTGCTTGCATCTGTATCATTTTGATTTGAATGCTCAACTAGGATTTAAACATTAAGAGAAACGCCAACATTGATGAAGAACAATAGAATTCAAAAATAGTACAAGGATATTTCTTAATGAATGATCACTCCTGAAACACTCACAAAGAATCTCAAACACTCTCAAACTACTCTTGGATTTAAGTTGTTTAAAAACTAATAAGATTAACACTCCTAAAAATCTGATTAATGGTCGAAATTAAGATTCATGAAACAATCATCAACTAAACACAACTTTATGGAAATTCACTCTAATTGTCTAACTCTTAATCAGGCTAAACTTTACTATTCATAGTAGAAGAAGCAAGAAAACCTTGCTCTCCAAGACAACCATAAGGTGAATTTACCACTAGTAAATTAGGAAAGTATTCTCCCTTATTTTAAGCCTAGAAACTAGCTAAATTTAAGGAAACAATAACTTATGGATAGCTTTGCAATACTTTAGTTAACTACAACTGAATCACAAGACACTCAAGGATACGCCTTGCACACCACTCATCTCACAAGTTTAAGGTAACTTTCCTAAAATACAAACACGACAACTTAGACGCCTAATAAACCAAAATCAGTTATAATTTTTCTGACTTTAGTAAAGCTAAAAACAACTCAGCTAACTAACAAATATTTTAACTAACGATGACACTTAATTACAATGCTAATCTTCTTCAATCTAATCTACGAAATCATCCTTATTAATTGAAGGATCAAAAAATCTAACACTACAACTCTACTTACAGCTTTGAATTGCAAAATGGTCCAAATTCAATAAATAAATATATCAAAAAATATGTTGAACTTGAGTTGCCTTGCTGCATCTGTATCATTCTTGACTTCAATGCTCAAAAAGGATATTTAAACATTAAAGATAAACGCCAAGATTGAAAAAGAACCCATAAGAATTCGAAAAATAAGAACAAAGATATTTCTTAAGAATGATCACTCCTGAAACACTCACAAAGAATCTCAAACATCTCAAACTACTCCTGGAATTAAGTTGTTTAAATAATATAAGATTAACACTACTAAAAATCTGATTAATTGTCGAATTAAGATTCATGAAACAATAGAAACTTAATACTTAATGTAAATTCACTCTAATTGTCTATCTCTTAATGAAGCTAGACTTGTATTATTCATAGTAGAAGAAGCAAGAAAACCTTGCTCTCCAAGACAGCCATAAGGCCCGATTTACCACTAGTAATAATTAGGAAAGTATCTCCCTTAATTTAAGTCTAGAATCTAGCTAAATTTAAGGAAACAATAACTTTTGGATAGCTTTGCAATATTGTACTTAATTACAATTGAATCACAAGACACTCAAGGATACGCCTTGCACGCCACTCATCCCACAAGTTTAAGGTAACTTTCCTAAAATACAACCACGACAACTTAGACTCCTAATAAACCAAAATCAGTTAAAATTTTTCGGACTTTATTAAAACTAAAAACACTCAGCTAACTAACAAATATTTTAACTAACGATGACACTTAATTACAATGCTAATCTTATTTCAATCCAATCACGAAATCATCCTTATTAATTCAAGGATCAAAAAATCTAACACTAAAACTAGCTTACACTTTGAATTGCAAAATGGTCCAAATTTAATAAATAAATATATCAAAAATATGTTGAACTTGAGTTGCCTTGCTGCATCTGTATCATTCTTGATTTGAATGCTCAAAAAGGATATTTTAACATTCAAGAGAAACGCCAAGATTGAACAAGAACAATAATAATTCAAAAATAGTAACAAGGATATTTCTTAATGAATGATCACTCCTGAAACACTCACAAAGAATCTCAAACATCTCAAACTACTCCTGGATTTAATTGTTTAAATACTCATAAGATTAACACTCCTAAAAATCTAATTAATGGTCGAAATTAAAATTCATGAGACAATATAAAACTTAACACAATTTTATGTAAATTTACTGTAATTATTTATCTCATAATTAGGCTAGACTTATATTATTTATAGTAGAAGAAGCAAGAAAACCCTACTCTCCAAGACAGCCATAAGGCACGATTTACCACTAGTAAATTAGGAAAGTATTCTCCCTTAATTTAAGCCTATAATCTAGATAAATTTAAGGAAACAATAACTTATGGAAAGCTTTGCAATACTTTACTTAATTATAACTGAATCACAAGACACTCAAGGATTGCCTTGCACGCCACTCATCCCACAAATTTAAGGTAACTTTCCTAAAATACAACCGAAAACATAGACTCTAATAAACCAAAATCAGTTATAATTTTCGGACTTTAGTAAAACTAAAAACAACTCAACTAACTAATAAATATTTTAACTAACTATGACACTTAATTACAATGCTAATCTATTCAATCCAATCCAAATCATCCTTATTAATGGAAGATCAACAAATCCAACATTAAAACTCTACTTACAGCTTTGAATTGCAAAATGGTCCCAATTCAATAATTAAATGGATCAAAAAAATATACGAACTTGATTTGCCTTGCTGCATCTGTATCATTTTGATTTGAATGCTCAACTAGGATGTTTAAACACTTAAGAGAAACGCCAACATTGATGAAGAACAATAAGAATTCGAAAAATAGTACAAGGATATTTCTTAATGAATGATCACTCCTGAAACACTCACAAAGAATCTCAAACACTCTCAAACTACTCTTGGATTTAAGTTGTTTAAAAACTAATAAGATTAACACTCCTAAAAATCTGATTAATGGTCGAAATTAAGATTCATGAAACAATCATCAACTAAACACAACTTTATGGAAATTCACTCTAATTGTCAAACTCTTAATCAGGCTAAACTTCTACTATTCATAGTAGAAGAAGCAAGAAAACCTTGCTCTCCAAGACAACCATAAGGCATAATTTACCACTAGTAAATTAGGAAAGTATTCTCCCTTATATTAAGCCTAGAAACTAGCTAAATTTAAGGAAACAATAACTTATGGATAGCTTTGCAATACTTTAGTTAACTACAACTGAATCACAAGACACTCAAGAATACGCCTTGCACACCACTCATCTCACAAGTTTAAGGTAACTTTCCTAAAATACAAACACGACAACTTAGACGCCTAATAAACCAAAATCAGTTATAATTTTTCTGACTTTAGTAAAGCTAAAAACAACTCAGCTAACTAACAAATATTTTAACTAACGATGACACTTAATTACAATGCTAATCTTCTTCAATCTAATCTACGAAATCATCCTTATTAATTGAAGGATCAAAAATCTACACTACAACTCTACTTACAGCTTTGAATTGCAAAATGGTCCAAATTCAATAAATAAATATATCAAAAAATAGTTGAACTTGAGTTGCCTTGCTGCATCTGTATCATTCTTGACTTCAATGCTCAAAAAGGATATTTAAACATTAAAGATAAACGCCAAGATTGAAAAAGAACCATAAGAATTCGAAAAATAAGAACAAAGATATTTCTTAAAGAATGATCACTCCTGAAACACTCACAAAGAATCTCAAACACTCTCAAACTACTCCTGGAATTAAGTTGTTTAAATAATCATAAGATTAACACTACTAAAAATCTGATTAATTGTCGAATTTAAGATTCATGAAACAATAGAAAACTTAATACTTACTGTAAATTCACTCTAATTGTCTATCTCTTAATGAAAGCTAGACTTGTATTATTCATAGTAGAAGAAGCAAGAAAACCTTGCTCTCCAAGACAGCCATAAGGCACGATTTACCACTAGTAATAATTAGGAAAGTATCCTCCCTTAATTTAAGTCTAGAATCTCGCTAAATTTAAGGAAACAATAACTTATGGAAAGCTTTGCAATACTTTACTTAACTACAACTGAATCACAAGACACTCAAGGATACGCCTTGCACACCACTCATCTCACAAGTTTAAGGTAACTTTCCTAAAAATACAAACACGACAACTTAGACGCCTAATAAACCAAAATCAGTTATAATTTTTCGGACTTTAGTAAAGCTAAAAACAACTCAGCTAACTAACAAATATTTTAACTAACGATGACACTTAATTATAATGCTAATCTTCTTCAATCTAATCTACGAAATCATCCTTATTAATTGAAGGATCAACAAATCTAACACTACAACTCTACTTACAGCTTTGAATTGCAAAATGGTCCAAATTCAATAAATAAATATATCAAAAAATATGTTGAACTTGAGTTGCCTTGCTGCATCTGTATCATTCTTGATTTCAATGCTCAAAAAGGATATTTAAACATTAAAGATAAACGCCAAGATTGAAAAAGAACCATAAGAATTCGAAAAATAAGAACAAAGATATTTCTTAAAGAATGATCACTCCTGAAACACTCACAAAGAATCTCAAACACTCTCAAACTACTCCTGGAATTAAGTTGTTTAAATAATCATAAGATTAACACTCCTAAAAATCTCATTAATTGTCGAATTTAAGATTCATGAAACAATAGAAAACTTAATACTTAATGTAAATTCACTCTAATTGTCTATCTCTTAATGAAAGCTAGACTTGTATTATTCATAGTAGAAGAAGCAAGAAAACCTTGCTCTCCAAGACAGCCATAAGGCTCGATTTACCACTAGTAATAATTAGGAAAGTATCCTCACTTAATTTAAGTCTAGAATCTAGCTAATCTTAAGGAAACAATAACTTATGGATAGCTTTGCAATACTGTACTTAATTACAATTGAATCACAAGACACTCAAGGATACGCCTTGCACGCCACTCATCCCACAAGTTTAAGGTAACTTTCCTAAAATACAGCCACGACAACTTAGACTTCTAATAAACCAAAATCAGTTATAATTTTTCGGACTTTAGTAAAACTAAAAACTGTTGTAGCCTAAAAAATCAACGGCTATCGTGCTGCCACGTGGCCCCATCGGAGCCCTACATGTGGCATGCATGCAGAGAGATAAAAGTACAAAGGGTCTGGAGTGGCAGGCCTAAAAGTACGTTTCTCTGAAGAAAGTGTACTAGAGGCCCCTCTTCTGGCCCCAAAAATCGTACTTAGGCCCAGTAAAAATGATCTACACCTTTTAATGAAAGTAAGGTGTGGTGACCAATCAATTACTACCACGTGTACCGCTACTTTGATTAGCCAATCAGATGCTCCCAAATTAGGGTGACATCAAGGCACAGCAGTCATTTCAAACAGTATAAATAGTCCTTGATTTCAGGGTGAAAGGTACGTTTTTCAGAGCATAGTACTGTTACTCTGTCATAAATTCTTCTCTCTCTCTCTCTCTCTACTTTCTCTCTCTAAAAGTTCCTTTACATCCCTGACATCTGACTTAAGCTTCGGAGGGGGAAATACCACCCAAACCTCCAGGGTGGGTCCCTTTTGTGCAGGTTGCTGGTCAGGAGTTTGCTTCGGGATTTGAACAATCATTGTTGCACAAGTCTCCATTTTAAGAACTCACTTTGGGAGTTGTGATATAAGTTGCTAGTTTATTACATAACATTTGGCGCCGTCTGTGGGGAGACGCAACAATGACGGACTGTCACTCTTCGAATGTGGCAAGGAACAGAAGTTTTAGAGTTCAGGTGGATGATACCGTTGATGACGAGAGACCACCTCGAGGCGGGATCAGGGCCATGCTGCCGTTCACCTCGAGGGTAGGACTGTAACTCCAGTCATCCAAGAAAATCTTGACCGTCCAGTGACTGCTGGTCATTTGGAAAATGTATTTAATGACTTCCAGGCCAGGATGGCCGCTGTTATGGAAGAGCAGATTAAGAACAACATGCTATTTTTTCAGATGAGTCCGAGAGAAGAGGCAGCTGCGCCACTCAAAGGGCGATCCCAAGAGGGTCGTCCAGGACCTAGTCGGCCACCTCGGCCAGAATTGACTAGGCCGCCTTCCAAAGGAAAGCAGCCAGCAGTCAGTGATTCTAGGAGGAAGATGGACTGGAAGCTGGTGGTCCGTCCAGCAGATAATATCCCTCCTACTGGTCACATGATGGAGACTGATGCCAGGGAGTACTTGGAGGCCAAGAGGGCGGCAGCGCAGCAGCGTTCGCCTCTGGCTCCACGCCATATATGAAGGATCCGTCCTTAAGGCTCCCGTCCAGAACAGTGGTGCGAAGCCGTGGTCCATCAGCTTTCCAGCCAAGGCAAGAGAAGACAGTTTTGCAGCCTATGGTGTACAGGCGTCAAGCCTTAGCTAACACCTCATCTAATCCGGTTTTGAAAGAGTACCGTCAGGAGCACATACCCATTGAGGGGCAGGTGGCGGCACTCCAGATCAATTGGCCCACTCCTTTCTCGGTCAGGATCATGGAGTCCCCTCCTTTCCCAAAGGTTAAGCTCCCAACCATTGAACCTTTTGACGGAACTACTGATCCGGACGATCACCTATCAGCTTACAAGCATCAGATGTATGTCCAAGGGGTGGACGATGCTACTTGGTGTAAGAATTTTCCAGCTACTTTGAAGGGGTAGCGCAAAAATGGTTTAACAACTTGCCACCTAATCAGTGAAAAATTTTACTGAACTTAGCATTCTATTCACCAGTCACTTTGTGGCTAATCGTCAAGAACAAAAAACAAGCATGCACCTGGGAAAGGTCATCCAAGGTCCTAAGAGGCCTTGAGGGTTATGTGAAGAGATTAATCTAGAGCATTGCAGATCCAAGATCTGAATGAGTGTGGCGTTTGACGCCTTCATCAGAGGTCTAAGACCAGGAAGTTTTAAGTTTGATTTGGTGAAGAAGAAAATCACTACTTTGACGGAAGCATTCAGGGAGGCTGAAGCATTCATCATGCCACAGAGGTTTGTGCTGAAGCAAGCAGCCAGAAGTGAAGAAAGCTGAGGAAGCTGTTCAGCCAAAAAAGAATCCGCCCAAGAAGGCTGAGACTTGGGCAATGACTTCTATGACCACCTCGTCCAAGAGAAGTAGGCGGTCAGAGCCGGCGGCCTCAGCTGAACCAATAGAGTTCAACAAAGATCAATATTCCATTTTGATGGAAATAAAAGATCAGCATGAGCTAAAGGCGCCGGCCGAGATGAAGACGCCTTACCGTAACAAGACAAGAGCAAGTATTGTCACTTTCACAAAGATTGTGGGCATGAAACCAATGAATGCAAGCATTTGAAGCGAGCGCTAGAAGAGTTGGCTCGAAAAGGAAAATGAACAATTACCTCCCTCGTCAGGAAGGAAGTTTCAGAAAAGGGATAACCGTCAAGGAAGAAAAATGGACGGAGATAGCACGGATGATGAGTGTAATGGTTATCTCAGGAGGATTTGCGCTGGAGGTCCAACAAATCGGGCCACAAAAACTATTTGAGGGAACTCAGCCAGGTTATGCTCACAAACCAGGCCGAGTCTGATCCTTTCCCAAAAATAGTGGTCAGCGAGCTGGACCGGGAAGATAAGGACGCGCCATGATGATCCCTAGTGTGGAAATGAAGATTGCCAACCTTAGGGTTAGGCGAATTTTGATTGATACGGAAGCTCCACTGATATAATCAGTGCTGATTGTTTGTCCGCTTAAAGTTTGACAAAAATGGTTGATGCCGTCAATCATCCTATAACGGTTTTGGCGGAGGAGTCATACACCCTATGGGAACCGTCACATTGCCCGTCAGAGTTGGAGAAAAAGATGCGGCCAGGACGCTTTTTGTGAAATTTTTGGTAGTACGAGACTTGACCCTTATAATGTCATTCTCGGACGACCTACCTTAAATCACATCAAGGCTGTATTGTGACCACCTATGTTAATGAAGTTTGAGTGTGATGGTGGGAAGATTGGACTCTCTATGGAGATCAGCAAGCTGCCAGAGAATGCTATCTCACCACACTAAACCATCATCTTGGAAAGGAAGGACAAGGAAGATGTCGGCCAAAGAAATTAAAGGCCAGATTGTTGAGCTTAAGAAGGAAGTTGAGAAGGTTCAGGAGTCCTCTTCCTGAAAGCAATCCGTCCATGCTTTTGCCTAGCAAGAAGAGAAAGTGTTTGGCTATTAAAGAAGAAAAGCATTCATCTGAGATAATGGCTATAATGGGTCTGGGACTAGAACGTCCAGAGCCTGTGGAAAGTCCAGTAGAGATTTGCTTGAATCCAGAGCGTCCGGAAAGGACATTGAAAATTGGATCAGTTTTGAGATCAGAACTTCAGGACGCCTTAGTTGCGTTGCTGCGAGAATTTGAAGATGTGTTTGCCTATGCTGTAGAAGAGATGCCGGGATAGACCCTGAAGTGGCCGTCCATAAGCTCAACATTGAGCCGGGGCAAAAGCCTATTCGGCAGAAGAAGAGGCATCTGGGGCCGGCCAGAAATAAGGCCGTTGATGAAGAAGTTCAAAAGCTGCTTAAATCTAAATTCATCCGGGAAACATACTACCCAGATTGGGTAGCAAATGTTGTGATGGTTCCAAAGCCGAATGGCACTTGGAGAATGTGTGTTGATTATACAGATCTAAACAAGGCTTGCCCTAAGGACAGCTTCCCATTGCCAAAAATTGATCGTCTGGTTGATTCTACGGCTGGCCATGCCCTGCTGAGCTTTATGGACGCCTACTCTGGCTTCCATCAGATTCCTATGTGGCCGGATGATCAAGATAAGACTTCCTTCATTACTGAGAAAGGGCTGTATGGATGGCTCAGGATGCCCTTCGGCCTAAGAAATGCGCCAGCTACATTTCAGAGGCTCATTAATACAGTATTTCATCCACAGCTTGGCCGAAATATGGAAGCTTATATCGACGACATGATCGTTAAGAGTAAAGAAGAGAAAGATCATCTGGACGATCTGAGGGAAACCTTTCTCACTTGAGAAATTTAAGTTAAGCTAACCGCAAAATGTGTATTCGGTGTAGTTGCTGGGAAATTTCTGGGATTTTTGGTTGATCAGAGAGGGATTGAGGCAAATCCCGACAAAATTCAAGCTATTATGAATATGTCTTCGCCGTCCAAGGCAAAGAAGTTCAGAGGTTGACGGGCTGTTTGGCTGCTCTTGGACGGTTTCTCTCAAAATCAGGAGCAAATGTCACCATTTCTTTGCTACTATCAAGAAGAATGCCAAGTTTGAGTGGTCGGAAGAAGCTGAGTGGCGCTTCAGCAAGTCAAAGACATCTTCGGCAGCTGCCTAGGCTGATCAGTCCGGCCGAAGGTGAGAAGTTGTATGTATACCTGGCTGTATCACCCTTCGCAGTAAGCGCAGTCCTCTTGGCTGAAAGAGACGCGGTTCAAATACCCGTCTATTTTGTGAGCCATGTGCTGAAAGATGCGAAACAGATATTCGTCCATTGAAAATTGGCTTGGCTTTGCTGATGGCAGCCGGAAGTTAAGCCTTACTTCTTGGCCCACAGCATTCTTGTATATACAGATCAGCCGCTTAGGCAAGTGTTGCATAAGATGGATGCGTCTGGCCGGATGTTAAAATGGGCTGTTGAGCTTAATATGTTTGATTTAACATTTGAGCCTAGAAAGGCAATCAAGGGCCAAGCTTTGGCTGATTTATTGTAGAGCTTACTCGGCCTACAAGAAGTCAGGCGTCAGGCCAACAGCAGGAAGGCGTCATTGGACCCTTATGGTGGACGGATCCTCAACTGCTAACGGCTGTGGGGCAGGAATCATTTTTCAATCTCCAGAAGGGGATAAGTTTGAATATGCTATGAAGTTCAAATTCCAGGCGTCCAATAATGAAGCAGAGTATGAAGCTCTCTTAGCCGGCATAAAAATGTGCAAAGCGGCTGGGGCCTTAGAAATTGAAGCTAAAACTGACTCTCTGCTGGTTGTCAGTCAAATCAATGGTGAGTTCGAATGCAAAGAAGCGTCCATGAGCAAGTATATGAATTTGGTCAAGGAGGAGATCAAGTCTTTAAAGAGGTTCGTCCTAGATCAGGTGCCCAGATCAGAGAACCATCAAGCTGATGCCCTCTCTAAACTGGCCAGCTCGGCTGAAGGAGATGTTCCTAGAACAGTCTTCTGGGAAGTAAAGGCGGCCAAGAGTATAGAGGCCGGAGAAGTACTGTTTCTCAGCCGGGCGGATGAGTGGATGAGTCCAATCATTGAATTCAAGAAAACCGGTCGTCTGCCTCTTGATCCAACTGAAGCCAAGTATGTGAAAGCAAGGGACAAGTGGTTTGAATTGTGGAATGAGACTCTATACAAAAAATCCTATAATCGGCCTCTTCTCAAGTGCATCAGCCGAAAGGAAGGTCTGGACGTTTTGAAGGAGTTGCATGAGGGAGCTTGCGCTTCCCACATTGGAGGAAGAGTGTTGACTTCTAAGGGAACACTATAAGAGGGGCGGTGAATTATAGTGTTCCCTTAGAAGTCAACAATTGGTATCAGAGCGGGAACTCAAAACATAGGAAACCCTATTGAGAAAAGATCCTGATGGGAACACTACTTACTGAAAAGCTCGAAGAAGGTTATTCAACCTTACGACCTCCAATGTTCAATGGGAAATTCTTCACCTACTGGAAGAATAGAATGGAGATCTTCATCAAAGCACAAAACTATCAGTATATTTCGTCTGAGGAACAGGTTCGCAAAATTTTAAGGAGCTTACCAAAGGAGAAGTGGATGGCCAAAGTAACTGCTCTCCAAGAAACGAAAGATTTCAACAAGTTCACTCTAGAGCAGCTAGCAGGTTCATTGTTGACCCATGAACTTCAGTTAGGAACTCAATATGGTGAAATTTCTACAAATCGGGCACTTGCTCTAAAGGCCTATGAAGAGGAAGAAGAGGACGAAGATTTTGATGCCGAAGAAACTGTGAAACTTGTTCGAAAATTCAAGAAGATGTACAGACATCTCAAATCGAGCAAAACCAAAGGTAAAAAGTCTTCTACGTCCAAATATGAATCTGGTTGTTTCAAATGTGGTAGATTAGATCACTATATTAAAGAGTGTCCCTCATGGGAACAAGAGTCTGAATTCGAAGACGAACTTTCAGATGACGGAACTTCTCAGTTATGTTTAATGGCCAAATTTGATGTTAAGTCTAATATGTGTCATACTATGGAACCTAAACAAAGTTGGGTTCCTAATTCTAATTGCTAGACTTTTTGGATGCCTTAGTGAGGGGGAACAACATATGGCACTCGTTGTTCCTTGCGCTTCTTTGATTGATTTTTTTTCGCTCACTTAAAAAGGTTTATGAAAATAGTAGAGGTGATTTTGTTAAATGAGTTAAGTTGTCTTGTCTTCCCCTAAATGTAAAATTCATTTAGCGCTTTTATGTAGAGTTTTTGTGAAATATCTTCCATATGAAAGTGTGTCACCACAATTGATTCTATGTTTTATGCATAGTCATGAGTTAAATTGATAAGATGACTCACTGATGTCTTTGTAATATTCCCCTTATTGTCCATATTGCTAATTGTTAGTCAAGAGGAAGAAGGAGTAAAAAGTGTAGTTCCTTTCATCTAAGGAACTCATAGGTTATACATTCCACATGAATCAAGTGCATTACGTATGAATGTCCAATTTTTTATTCACATGAGTTATATGATTCCTTAAATTCTCATATCTTTTATTCTACCATATATTTTTAAAAATCTCAAAAATTCCTCCAAAATAATTTCATCTCACATTTATATATATACTTTTTCTTTTCTAATTCACCATAATTCCAAAACTTTCGATTTGTGTTCCTCCACTATCACTTTGAATATTGATGATGATGCAACAATTGAGGGAGAACTAAGAAAAGAAAAGAAAAAGCTTGAGGGAGACGGAAAGAAAAAGAAAAATAAAAAAATATGAGAGAAAAATAAAAGAATAAAAGGAGAGATGTGTGAAAGGGAGTAATAGAAGAGAAAAAGTTCCAAAAATGTTCAAGTTCCTACTTCTACAAAGCTGTCAAAAAATGGGTTCTAGTAGTAGTCCCAAGGTGTTCCTTTAGTATCAAATCTAAAGTAAACAAAAGGAATCAGTTATTTCCTTGAATCTCAATATAAGGAACAGACAGTAGAATTATATTCAAAATATTGAAAAAGAAGTAAGGAACTACATGTTATTTGAAAGGAACGAGTGTGTGCTTCAAAGGCAAATCACAAGAAAACTAGAAGTTTAGGAAAGGTAATGGTGGAGGAACAAGTGACCAATTCATACATATATATATCTTTGCCACTTAGCCTATACCAACCATTCCTTCACAAAATGAGCCTTTGATCCTCTGTTTCACTTCTATTGGACATTTCGTTTGTTTGCTTTTATATGAATTGCACTTTGGTAATAGTGGTGGTTTATGTTTAACATGCTTTAGCTTCTTTGACTAATTGATCATCATGCGCATGAGGATGGCTAATATTACTAGATTGATGTTTGAGCTAATTGAAATTTTTAACTCATGTTTGACCATTAATTTTATGTTTATGGTGGTGTGGTGTCACTATAAGTTATAAAGGTTGATCATGAATTCTTTAAAAGTAATTCACTTTTTGATGATGTCAAAAGGGGGAAGATTATGGCAAAGTAACTTATTTATTATTCTTACTATGGTCTATTCTCTACTTAATATGATCTTGCATTATAATATTATATTCTAATTATGTTAGTTTTTATATTACTTTGCCTTGGTTTGTCATCACCAAAAAGGGGGAAATTGTTGACCCAATATGGTTTTGATGATGACAAACTAAAGTAATTTAACTAACAAAGTTTATGAGTTTTATGTGTGCAAGAATCATTGTAAAAGGTTGTGCTTATAGCATTGAGAATGCTTGTTATGAAAGATGTGCGAGGTGCATTGTTCCTATGGATAAAGAGAATACTACAATCAAGGTTGAAGTGAAGAGGCTTGACTTGAAGATTGAAGTGAAGATATTTAAAGGAACAACTATCCTAACATGAAGGAAGCTTAGAATGCATGAGTTTGTATTTAAGTTTCTAAATGTAAAAGGGAACAAGATCCGGAAAGGTAAGGAAACTTGAGTTATAAAGTTGGAATGATGGTTTAGAGTCTCTAGTTAAGTTCCTAGGTTTAATGAGTCTAAATGGTAACAAGGTTGTGTCGGTTTCTATTAATTAAGTCTAGGAGTTCCTGTTCTGTTCCTATGTTGGGAACAGATGTTGGTACAGTTTGGGAACACAGGTTGGGAACAGACCTAAAACGTCCTATGTTGTGCGCCTAACATACATGAAGCGCTTAACTGATTTTATTAGGAGTCCTAGCTTAGTTTGACTAGATCCACTAATTTAGGGATTAGTTAGGAGTTTGTTAGGAAAAGATTTTAAAATGATTTTCTGTTTTGAAAAGGATAATATCTTATTTTAAAATCTTATCTTTTTATTCTAAGTAAAATCTTATCTTTTGAAAAGATTTTCTTTTTAAATAAAATCTAATTTTTCGGTTTTTATTTAAATATTTTAAAAAGATATTTTTTCTTAAATCCTTTATTTTTAAATAGTTTAATTATTCCCCAAGTTTTTAAAACCACGTAATGTTTACTGTTAAACGTTTTATTATTTGTTTTAGTGGGTTTAGTGGGCTTGTTTATTATTTCCCAAGTATTAATTAATTTATATGGTTTAATTACTCCCCAAGCAAACTAATATCACGTTTAAGCACGTTTACAGTTTGTGGAGTAATGGGCTATATTATTTTATTAAAGCCTTAATTTATTTTAATTAGTTCAATTAGGCTCCAAGTTTTATAAACCACGTTATACTTTACTGCTTCTCTTATTTAGTTAAGTAGTGGGTTAGTGGTTATTTAATTCTCAAGTAAAGTTAAATAAAAACTAATAAATTAATTAAAGTCATGGAAATCATGGGTTAGTGGATTAATTAGTGGTAAGTTATTTCATGACTACTTATGTTATAAATAGGCGCTTAATCTAAAGTTTAATGTGTCGGACTTTAAGTTATTTTTACATAAAGTGTCAAACTTTAGTAGTCCTTCCATAGTGTGTCTGACTTCGGTTTTAATTGGGTTTAACTAAGATAAAGTCAGTACCGTCATTCCTTCAATATACTCTTGTGTTCCTTACGTATTGCCTACTTATTCTCTTATGTTTTTTATCGTTTGTAATCTTGGTTTTTGGGTAAGGGGATTTTGAGTGAAATCCTGTATTGAGAAAAGCTTTGAGTAAAGCAAGAGAAAGGGAAGAAACTTGAGTGAGTTTCATTGTAAGTGTGAGAAGCTTTGAGTGAAGCAAGATAAAGAGAAAGAGAAAGAGAAAGAGAAAGAGAAAGAGAAAGAGAAAGAGAAACGAACTTCGAGTGAAGTTTGAGAGGAACGTCAGTTGTGGGAACTGTCGTTCTGAATTAACTTGAGTTTAGTAACTTAAGTTGTGGCTCAAGAGAAAAGTAATAGGTTTGTAAACAGAGTCGTTTGGCCTATTATAGTGGAAAGTATTGAGTCAAAATCCCTTGTGGTCGATTGTTTCTTCCTATTAGGCCTAGGAAGTTTTTCCTCACTAAAATCTCTTGTGTATTTCTCTTGTTCCTTTCGTTGTTTTATAATTCCGCAAAAAATAACGTATATTTGTCACACTATAATTCACCCCCCCTCTTATAGTGTTCCCTTAGAAGTCAACAATGATTTTAAAATAAGATATTATCCTTTTCAAAACAGAAAATCATTTTAAAATCTTTTCCTAACAAACTCCTAACTAATCCCTAAATTAGTGGATCTAGTCAAACTAAGCTAGGACTCCTAATAAAATCAGTTAAGCGCTTCATGTATGTTAGGCGCACAACATAGGACGTTTTAGGTCTATTCCCAACCTGTGTTCCCAAACTGTACCAACATCTGTTCCCAACATAGGAACAGAACAGGAACTCCTAGACTTAATTAATAGAAACCGACACAACCTTGTTACCATTTAGACTCATTAAACCTAGGAACTTAACTAGAGACTCTAAACCATCATTCCAACTTTATAACTCAAGTTTCCTTACCATTCCGGATCTTGTTCCCTTTTTACATTTAGAAACTTAAATACAAACTCATGCATTCTAAGCTTCCTTCATGTTAGGATAGTTGTTCCTTTGAATATCTTCACTTCAATCTTCAAGTCAAGCCTCTTCACTTCAACCTTGATTGTAGTATTCTCTTTATCCATAGGAACAATGCACCTCGCACATCTTTCATAACAAGCATTCTCAATGCTATAAGCACAACCGTTTACAATGATTCTTGCACACATAAAACTCATAAACTTTGTTAGTTAAATTACTTTAGTTTGTCATCATCAAAACCATATTGGGTCAACAAAGAGCTTTGGCAGAAAGGGCTCTCAGGACGGGCTATTTCTGGCCGTCCTTAAAAGAAGATGCACTGCTCCATGCCAAGAAGTGTGATAGTTGCCAAAAGCATGGTAATATCTATCAAAAGCCGTCCAATTACTTGACGCCCATTCTCTTTCCTCTTCCCTTTGCTAAATGGGGATGGACATCCTTGGGCCTTTCCCTATTGCTGCCGGCCAGAAGAAATTTGTAATAGTAGCTGTAGACTACTTTACAAAATGGGTTGAAGCTGAAGCATTAAGGGCATCACCACCAATGATGTCAAAGGGTTCATCTGGAAGAACTTGATTACAAGGTTTGGCATGCCCCAGTCAATCGTCTTTGATAATGGGCCGCAATTCGAAACACCCAAGCTTCGTCAATGGTTGGCTGACCAAGGAATCAAAGCTCACTTTGCAGCCGTAGCTCATCCACAGGCTAATGGGCAAGTGGAGGCTTTTAACAAGATTCTTTCGGCCGGGATAAAAAAGAAGTTGGACAATGCTAAGGGCTTTGGGTAGAAGAATTGCAGCTGGTCTTATGGTCAATAAGGACAACGGCCAAGAATTCCACCGGCGAGACTCCTTTTATGATGGTTTATGGCTCTGAGGCCGTCCTCCCTATTGAGGTTGAAGAACCCACCTTAAGAGTAATGATGTACTCAGAAGATGCTAACTGGGCAGCTCTTAGGACGGCTTTGGACTTAGTTCCTGAAGTCAGGGGCAATGCTCTGCTGAGGATGCAACTATATAAGTTAAGAATGGCAAGAGACTTCAACAAAAGAGTTGCAAGACGTCCGTTAAAAATGGGAGATCTCGTCCTAAGAAAAATGGAAGCGGTCGGCCGAGCCAAAGAGTTAGGCAAGCTTACTCCTAACTGGGAAGGACCCTATAAGATAATCGAAGTCGTTCAGAATGGCACCTTTCGTCTAGAAGGATTGGACGGACGTCCTATTCCTAGGACGTGGAATTCTGACACTTTGAAGAAATACTTTGTTTAGAGCATCAGAACTAAATTGTAATCTTTTACTCATGCATTACAATGAAAAAGTAGAATGTAGACATGTACCTTGACTATCCGTCAAGCAAACTTCATATAATACAATTCTACTTCGCTATGACTTTGTTTAAATTGTTTGCTTAAGTTACATACTGTCGTCAAAAGCTAACTAATTTTACAAAGCAAAAAGACAATGCACCTTTCATTAGGAGTTCGGCTGAACATGTTATCATCCTTAAACGGATAAAACATGTCAGATTTGGCTGGTTGTTTACTTAAAGAGTTAAACATCTCTTGAACAAGGTCGGCTGGAAATAAGACGCCTTAGTAAAGGTATCTTACTTTCCGTCCAAAAGCCACAAACTTCGAAATAACAACCTTAGTAAAGGAACAAGTTATTTCATGATTTCACAAAGATGGACGAGTTTTTCCCCAAAGAATCAGGTCGTCCAACTATCATTCAGACGAATTGCTCTTCGAAGAGGCAGCACGTCCAGTCATTGTCTGGACGAATTGCTCTCCAAAGAGGCAACCCGTCAGAATATTAGCCTGGACGAGTTGCTTCCGGCATAAACCGCTCGTCCTAATTGTTTAAAAATTATCTTCTTAACTCCTTCTTGAACAGGGAAAAGTTATAAAAACTCTTCGTCCAAGAAGGGGGGCATATAGGGGCATAATTTATAAATTGACTAAGTCTTTGTCCAATGACGAACGACACCCAGGTTCTGGCCGAGCAAACTTTTATACTTGGCAGTTTTTGAAATCCAAAAATTAAAAACAAGTCTTTGCTTGAGCATCTGGTTATGAACGTCCAGAAAAGAGCTACTGGGTCAAATAAAAAATGATTGACGAATTTGTAACACCCCCCGCCGACCCGAACCCTTTTTCTATTCGAATAAACTCGGGTTTTCAGGGGAAAACGGATCCACGAGGGTTCGATCCGACGGGGAGGTGTTACCGCCGCAATTATCTCCTTGGAAACAATTGCAAGGCTAAGTTACAACACACCAACTCAAATTCATTAATCAAAACAACTAAGTAAATTGTTTATTAGACATCACTAATTAATTAAAAGTTTCAGAGTTCCAGCGAAAGCTAGTCATAGGCTAAGTGGATGACAACTCTAGGTGATCTCCCTTTTGTTCCCCCGACCGATCACCCACCTGCACAAATACATTGAAAATAGACAAGAGAGACGAGCTCCCAAAATCAGATAAACTGAGTAATTCCAACTCCATCCCGTAAAATACTTAAGTTGAAAATACTTTGTAAAATAGTATACTAATAGTTTTGGAAGTCATAACACATGTACACATATATATACACTGAATAATCATTTCATTAATTCATTATTCTCAATTATTCAAGGAGAGGAAAGAGAACGCCAGTAAGCCGGGGAAACCCCCTGTAACCACTTACTTCAACATAGTGGGCCGGGGAAACCCCTGTAACCACTACTTGTAGGCCGGGGAAACCCCCTGTAACCACCTACGAAAAATCATATTGGCCATAACAGAGTCCCTAGTGTGCACACCCCTTCTACTTGGATCACAACAAGATAGAAGGAAGACATTAACAGAATAATCAGCATAGTAACCAGATAACCTATAGGGGCCGCTGAACCACTCATACAGGGCAACCTGTTCGTCATTTCCCTCCGATATTTCACTTTACGTGATTAACATCTTTTAATTCACGTCATCACATAATCACATATACATTTACGTCATCTATTCAATTACGTCATCTTTGTTCAAACCAGTGTGAACATATTCAATCCATCATAATCTCAAATCATTCATAGAGATTTCAATAACTTATTTCATATTTCTAATCACTTGAGTTCATTTATCGTCTCAGATTCATAATCATTTTGTTATCACAATTTCTTATCAATTCCAACTTCCATAAAGTTCAAAGTTAATAACGATAATAATATTCATGAATAAAGTGATAATAATAACAATAATAATAATAATAATAATAATAATAATAATAATAATAATAATAATAATAATAATAATAATAATAATAATAATAATAATAATAGTAATAGTAATAATAATATCTATAATAATATCATAATAAGATTAACCGATTTTAATAACGTTATAATAACATCTATGTCATATCGTACATCGTCCATAGTCATGTTCATAATCGAAAAATCCATAATCATTGTCCATTTGTCATTCGTATTCATAATCCGCATTAAATCGATAATCCATAATTATAGTCCATACTTATAAATTTTATAAGCACATAATAATCATGTAATCAATTCGTTTTACGCTCACGGGATCTATGTTTAGATGGACATTGAAAATTACCTCGTGACGCGTGCCCAAAGCTAAGTTCACGAACGTGTTAGCGCTCTTGATAGTCCTTGTCTACGAAATCGGAGTCTACAATATTAACGAGATTTAAGTTAGTTCCTAAATAACCCTTTTTATAAAGTAAACAATTTAAATAGTTCAAATAACTTTAAAGAAATTCTTAATGAACTTAAGAGAGTTTATAAAGTTTTATAGTATTCACACTATATATGGAATCATTTTAAGTATTCATAAAATTACTTCAATCTTAATTTTATTAACTTAAACAACTATTTTAAACATAGAAGAATAACTTTATGTTACTCCTTGTTTTAATTTAGAAAATCAGAAAACGTTATCAAGTTTGTAAAAGATTAATAAAATACATTAATTAATTAATGTAGCTAGTTTAGGAAGTTTATAAGTTTTAGTTTTTAAAATAAAGGTAAAATAACAAAAATCATTTAAAAGGGAAAGGGGGGTCCTTTTACTGATTCAAGAATCGGTTTTATAAAACCAACAGAGAAACCAAAAGAAAAGAACGAAGGAGGGAGAAGGCAGGGGAGGCGACAGAGGGAATGGAAGGAGGGAAGTTTGTGGGTGGTTTTGGCCGGCGATTTCCGGCGGAGTTCAGGCGAGGGAAAACAGGCGGGGTCGAGGGGGTTGTGCGACAGAATGTCGCGACAGAGGGGCGAGGGTCGCGAATGGGGTGGCTGGGCTCAGCGAAGTCGCGGGGGCTGCGAATGGGTTTTTGTCGCGGTGGAGATGACGCGTTTCAAGTGGTCGGATTTTCTGGGTTGGTGGTTCGAAGGTTTTCCGGTGGTTTGAGATGGTGGAGGAATGGTAGGTTTTGAATTTCTTTTATTTTAACTTTTAGAAATCAGAATTTCAGAAATTAAAGAGGGAGAGAGAGTGTGAAGCAAACCTTTGAAGTGGTTTTGCTTGAGGAATCTGATGAGAATGAAGTCAGTATTTATAGAGGGATTTGGTCAGAAATTTTCAAGCTTGGTTAAGTCCCCATTAATGGAGGCTATGGTGTAGGGAGGTGAAGCTATCCCCTAAAATCTGATATTAGTTGGGAAGATTAAATTTTTACTGACAAGTATTGCAAGTTGCTGAACTAATTAATTCTTTTAGTGCTGATTTTTGTTTTTGAAGAAGAGGAAGGAGGGAGGGAGGCGGTGAAAGAAGCTGATTTTCACTCTCTTTTTTTTTTTTGTTTTGTTTTAACTTTTCTTTTTGGTAAAAGACACATGGACTTGAACTATGGACTAATGTTTGAGCTTGGATTACTAATGTGGATGGACAATATGGGTGCAACTTGGATAAGGGTATCCATAAACAAATAAAGAGTTTAATTATGAAATGAATAATAAGTAAATGATTTAGTTGAAGCTTGTTAAAATAAATTATTATTTTAATAAACATAGTTAACAAATGAAATCTCATTATCACAAAATAATTTTTAAGCGAAAATAATATTAAATCTTAATAAATAATAATAAAATAATCTTTGAAAATTCGGGGTATTACAGAATTACTTTTATACTTGGGCATTAATGAATGTTGTAGATGTAATCGGCCAAAATGTTATGACGAGTTGCTTTTGTACTTTGTATAATCATGGAGTTGTAAGATAATGCGTCAAAAACAGTAAAGCATAGAACAAGGAGGGTTGAAAAAGATAGCTTTTCATAAATGTAAAAAAGATGATTACAACCTAAATTCATCTAAGTACAAAAAGAGAAAAAATTACAAGTGGCTCACGGCCAAGATACAACAAAAGAACTAGGCGGCAGGAGGATCATTGTCCTCTTCGTCCAGGGCCTCTGCATCGTCCTCCCCCTCTTCATCCTCAGAATATTCTTCAAAGACGGGAGGGTCGGCTCCAGATATGGTCGCCTTATGCAAAGCCTCTTGGAACTCCAGCCGACGAGTATATCTGGGGATATCCTCCTCTTCGGCCATCATGCCAAAAGCTTGCACCGCCCATTCCTTTGAGGTGTCTATGACGGTGTTCATAGCCTCTTTGGCGCCAGCAACGGTCTCTGCAACGGTCTCTCCTTGAAGAAATCAGCAGCCATCGTCATGACTGAATTCCTCTCGTCCGTCAGGACACGTTCCAATGAGGCCCGTTCGTCTAGCATCTCCGTCAACCGAAGAAGGTAGACTTTGATCTGAGACTCCAGCTCGGCTGATCGTTTTCCAGCGCAATCTTGGTCTGCTGATGCAACACCTCTTGCTGGGCCATAGCAAACTGGGCATGATCAGCGGCCGCCTCACATCTTGGACGAGCTTTTTGTTTTCTTTTCTGAGCTCCTTTGCCCAGTCTTCTGTTATCATGCTGCGAGCAAAAAGCTGAAAACATGAAAGGATAAGGCATGTCAGGACGGATGAAAAAGAAGTAAATAAATGCCAAGTAAAAAACATAAGCGTCTGAAGAGAAAATGATGTACCTTGGCAGCAAGCTGAGACATGTAACCTACATGCCCAGACGATGCTCCCCTTAACCCCTTAATATAAGGTTCAGGAAAGCACTTGAACAGCTCCGTCTTGAGCTTCTCACGTTCAGACGACGACATCTTTCCAAAAGCTGGAGAAGATTCATCGTCAGAGAGGCTAGGGAGCCGTCAACAGCTGGACCCTTCCCTTTATCTGAAAGGTTAGACTCGTCAGTACACCTGATGGGAATAACCACGGTCTGTTTGTTGGACGGACTCATCGGACGCCCGCCAACCCGTAGTGTTCTAACTACGTTGGAATAGTAAGACTCACCAGAAGAACGGGAAGCCGTCCTATAAGCAGCCGGCATCTGGCCTACCAGTTGGGCCACTGGCCCAGAGAAGGCGGACCCGTCCACAGCCGCGTCCGGCTGAGAAGATTGTCCAGCATCGTCCAAGACGACAACCTCGTCAGGTTGCGAAGGAATGGGTTGCTCGGCCGGACCAGTATAGGCCACGAGGGCCCGGGAGTCAACTTCAGCCGGCTCTTCTTTGGCCTCCTCCCTGGCCGGTAGATCGATCACGACCTTGGGAACCGGCCGTGTGGTCTTCTTCTTCTTAGCAGTAAAACCCTTTGCCTTTTTGAGGGAGGGGCTTCACTGGTACCGGCCGGCCGTTTCTTCGCTGCGGCTTTTTCGGCCAAAGCCTTAGAGGTTGGGGCATTTTTCTGAAAAAGAAAAAGATTAGAATACACGTCAAAGTATCAACCAGGACGGGTTGCTCCTCAAATGAGTAGCTCGTCCAACGCTATTCTAGACGGACTGCCCCCCGAAGAGGCAAACCGTCAAAGTATCAACCAGGACGGGTTGCTGCTCAAATGAGTAGCTCGTCCAACGCTATTCTAGACGGATGCCCCCCGAAGAGGCAAACTGTCAAGGAATCAACCTAGACGAGTTGTTTCTTAAGAAGATAGCTCGTCCAGTATTCCCCTAGACGTACTGCTCCTCGAAGAAGCAATCCGTCCTGCCAATCACTCTGGACGAATTGCTCCTTGGATAGACGAGTCGTCCAGGCTCCATCTTGACGGGTTACCCTCCAAAGAAGCAGATCGGCCAGCTCAAAAAAAAAAAAAAAAAAAAAAAAAAAATTATACAATATCTTACCAGAGTGTCGGCCCTCTTTTCGGCACCTGATTTACTGTACTCCTTCCATAGAGTGTCCGCAAATCTGGATGAGCTCATGTCTCCTATCCAAGACTTCCTTAGTTTGCTCCTGGCTGAATCTGCAAAAGGGAATGACACAAGTGTTGGACGAATGATAAACAAGTCCAGAAATTTTTACTTAGAAAATTCTTAGTGGATATACCTCTGTCCTCGTCCTGCCGCAGGCCGGCAGCGACTAGGAAGTTATCATGGTAAAACATTTCCTTAAAGGGAATCCAATTGGACGGACCCTTGAAAGAAACATCTTCCATAGTATATTCCGAAATCCGGAAGTACTCCACCATCTCTTCGGCAGAGTTACTCTCCAGTTCCAGATATGAGGCCATCCGTCCAGTGTTCGGTTGACCGGCTAAAATACCGAAGGCGGTTTGCCACCGCTTTGCTGGGCGCCTGGACGAAGAGGAACTCGCCCTTCCATGAGTGCATCTTGGAAGTCTTATCCCAAGACGTCAAGAATCCTTGACGATTGCACACGCTCAGCCAACTTCCTTCAATGGTCCTAGGGACCTTGGCAACATAATGAATATGGGTAAAAGCGGCCAGAGAAGGGTCCTTTCCTTTAAGTTGCAGACGGCCAGAAAGGTAAGGATGTTTTGCCAAGAGTTAGGGGCAAGTTGATTATGCCCTATGCCATAGTAATGAAGAAGTTGGCTGATGAAAGGGTGAAGGGGAAAGCGCAGGCCGGCATCTAATGCCAATCGATAAACTGCAAAATGGCCGGGAAGAGCACTGAAAATAGTGTCCTCTCGGCCGGGAAGGACAAAGTGGTAGTCGGGCATGGGCATAGCCACTGAAAAAGGTCTAAGGTCCGAGCCTAATCGTCCCAGCCAAGTGTTATCGGCCAGGATAAACCTAGGGTCAGAAAGGGGACCTAGCCGCCGTCTTATTTCAGACGAAGTAGTTGACGGCTCCTCTGAGCCACTAGCGGGGTTAGAGGAGCTAGCCGTCCTCGGCTCATCTGAAATCGTCCTGTGCATGGACGGGCTGGGTTCTGGGGAGCCCCTGATTTCTGGTTCCTCCTCGGCATGCTCAGGAGAAGGAGTTTGATTGGCAGGACGAGCGCTTTGGGTCTCTCGTTCCTCTTCGGCCGGAATTCGCCCAGTGGATTCCTCCCTTTCGGAGCTAGAGGCCGGCATGGTAACCCCTCTTCTGATGCGAGCCGTTTGCTTGACGCGCGCCAGATTACCCTCCACAGGTAAAGACTGGGTCGTCTGACTTTGCCGTCCATGGCTAAAGAAAAAGAATGCATGCCCGGCCGAGATAGGACCAACTCTAGAAGATGCCGAGGAAGTTAGGCCCTCTGTTCTAGGGTTAGCACCAACCCTTGAGCGGCCGGAATTGTTCGAGGAAGAGGACGAATCCATTTTCTTAAAATATGTGTGCAAACAAGAAAAAGAGTTGAGAATATACCTGTAGAAGAAAGTTCGGACGAGTGTCAAAGATGACTTGAGGCCTCGGACGAGCGAAGTAAGAACTTGGACGGAAGTTGTTCTTCTCTCTAAAAGTTCAGTAAAAATCTGCAGAGTCTCTCTCTAGAAAATTTCTCAGCAATGTTAAAATGATTTCAGGAGCGACTAAGGCACATATTTATAGAGGGGTGAAAATGACCTCTTCATCCGTGAAAAGTAACCGTTATGCCTAGGGTTGACCTATGGAGACGCGGCAAAATCGCGCCTCTTTTTGAATGAAGGGGAAGGGCAGTTCCAGGTCGGTTAAAAGAGGAAGATTAAGCTTGGCGCCTAAAAAGATAATAACTCCCTCTTTTAAGGGGCAAATGTTGTAGCCTAAAAAATCAACGGCTATCGTGCTGCCACGTGGCCCATCGGAGCCTACATGTGGCATGCATGCAGAGAGGTAAAAGTACAAAGGGTCTGAAGTGAGGCCTAAAAGTACGTTTTTAGAGCCTCTTCTGGCCCCAAAAATCGTACTTAGGCCCAGAAAAAGATCACACCTTTTATGAAAGTGAGGTTGCTGACCAATCAATTACTGCACGTGTTCCGCTACTTGATTAGCCAATCAGATGCTCCCAAATTAGGGTGACATCAAGGCACAGCAGTCATTCAAACAGTATAAATAGTCCTTGATTTCAGGGTGAAAGGTACGTTTTTCAGACATAGTACTGTTACTCTGTCATAAATTCTTCTCTCTCTCTCTCTACTTTCTCTCTCTAAAAGTTCTTTACATCCCTGACATCTGACTTAAGCTTCGGAGGGGGAAATACCACCCAAACCTCCAGGGTGGGTCCCTTTTGTGCAGGTTGCTGGTCAGGATTTTGCTTCGGGATTTGAATCAATCATTGTTGCACAAGTCTCCAATTTTAAGAACTCACCTTTGGGAGTGTGATATAAGTTTGCTAGTTTTATTGAGCATAACAAAAACAACTCAGCTAACTAACAAATATCTTAACTAACGATGACACTTAATTACAATGCTAATCTTATTCAAAATAATCCACGAAATCATCCTTATTAATTGAAGGATCAAAAAATCTAACACTAAAACTATGCTTACAGCTTTGAATTGCAAAATGGTCCAAATTTAATAAATAAATATATCAAAAAATATGTTGAACTTGAGTTGCCTTGCTGCATCTGTATCATTCTTGATTCGAATGCTCAAAAAGGATATTTTAACATTCAAGAGAAGCGCCAAGATTGAACAAGAACAATAATAATTCGAAAAATAGTAACAAGGATATTTCTTAATGAATGATCACTCCTGAAACACTCACAAAGAATCTCAAACACTCTCAAACTACTCCTGGATTTAAGTTGTTTAAATACTCATAAGATTAACACTCCTAAAAATCTAATTAATGGTCGAAATTAAAATTCATGAGACAATATAAAACTTAACAAAATTTTATGTAAATTCACTGTAATTATCTATCTCTTAATTAGCCTAGACTTATATTATTTATAGTAGAAGAAGCAAGAAAATCCTACTCTCCAAGACAACCATAAGGCACGATTTACCACTAGTAAATTAGGAAAGTATTCTCCTTTAATTTAAGTCTAGAATCTAGCTAAATTTAGGGAAACAATAACTTATGGATAGCTTTGCAATATTGTACTTAATTACAATTGAATCACAAGACACTCAAGGATAAGCCTTGCACGCCACTCATCTCACAAGTTTAAGGTAACTTTCCTAAAATACAACCACAACAACTTAGACTCCTAATAAACCAAAATCAGTTATAATTTTTCGGACTTCAGTAAAACTAAAAACAACTCAACTAACTAAAATATATTTTAACTAACGATGACACTTAATTACAATGCTAATCTTATTCAATCCAATCCACGAAATCATCGTTATTAATTGAAGGATCAAAAAATCTAACACTAAAACTATACTTACAGCTTTGAATTGCAAAATGGTCCAAATTTAATAAATAAATATATCAAAAAATATGTTGAACTTGAGTTGCCTTGCTGGATCTGTATCATTCTTGATTTGGATGCTCAAAAAGGATATTTAAACATTCAAGAGGAACGCCAACATTGAACAAGAATAATAAGAATTCGAAAAATAGTAACAAGGATATTTCTTAATGAATGATCACTCCTGAAACACTCACAAAGAATCTCAAACACTCTCAAACTTCTCGTGGAATTAAGTTGTTTAAATACTCATAAGATTAACACTCCTAAAAATCTAATTAATGGTCGAAATTAAGATTCATGAAACAATAGAAAACTTAATACTTTATGTAAATTCACTCTAATTATCTATCTCTTAATGAGGCTAGACTTATATTATTCATAGTAGAAGAAGCAATAAAAACTTGCTCTCCAAGACAGCCATAAGGCACGATTTACTACTAGCAAATTAGGAAAGTATTCTCCCTTAATTTAAGCCTAGAATCTAGCTAAATTTAAGGAAACAATAACTTATGGATAGCTTTGCAATACTTTACTTAATTACAATTGCATCACAAGACACTCAAGGATACGCCTTGCACGCCACTCATCCCACAAGTTTAAGGTAACTTTCCTAAAATACAACCACGACAACTTAGACACCTAATAAACCAAAATCAGTTATAATTTTTCATACTTTAGTAAAACTAAAAACAACTTAGCTAACTAACAAATATTTTAACTAATGATGACCCTTAATTACAATGCTAATCTTATTCAATCCAATCCACGAAATCATCCTTATTAATTAAAGGATCAAAAAATCTAACACTAAAACTATAGTTACAGCATTGAATTGCAAAATGGTCCAAATCTAATAAATAAATATATCAAAAAATATGTTGAACTTGAGTTGCCTTGCTGCATCTGTATCATTCTTGATTTGAATGCTCAAAAAGGATATTTAAACATTCAAGAGAAACGCCAAGATTGAACAAGAACAATAAGAATTCGAAAAATAGTAACAATGATATTTCTTAATGAATGATCACTCCTGAAACACTCACAAAGATTCTCAAACACTCTCAAACTACTCCTGGAATTAACTCAGCTAACTAACAAATATTTCTTAATTGTCTATCTCTTAATGAAAGCTAGACTTTTACTACTCATAGTAGAAGAAGCAAGAAAATCATGCTCTCCAAGATAGCCATAAGGCACGATTTACCACTAGTAAATTAGGAAAGTATCCTCCCTTAATTTAAGCCTAGAATCTAGCTAAATTTAAGGAAATAGTAACTAATGGATAGCTTAGCAATACTGTACTTAATTACAATTGAATCACAAGACACTCAAGGATACGCCTTGCACGCCACTAATCCCACAAGTTTAAGGTAACTTTCCTAAATTACAACCACGACAACTTAGACTCCTAATAAACCAAAATCAGTTATAATTTATCGGATTTTAGTAAAACTAAAAACTACTCAACTAACTAACAAATATTTTAACTAACGATGACACTTAATTACAATGCTAATCTTATTCAATCAAATCCACGAAATCATCCTTATTAATTGAAGGATCAAAAAATCTAACACTAAAACTATACTTACAGCTTTGAATTGCAAAATGCTCCAGCTTTAATAAATAAATATATCAAAAATTATGTTGAACTTGAGTTGCCTTGCTGCATCTCTATCATTCTTGATTTGGATGCTCAAAAAGGATATTTAAACATTCAAGAGAAACGCCAAGATTGAAAAAGAATAATAAGAATTCGAAGAATAGTAACATGGATATTTCTTAATGAATGATCACTCCTGAAACACTCACAAAGAATCTTAAACACTCTCAAACTACTCGTGGAATTAAGTTGTTTAAATACTCATAAGATTAACACTCCTAAAAATCTAATTAATGGTCGAAATTAAGATTCATGAAAGAATAGAAAACTTAATACTTTATGTAAATTCACTCTAATTATCTTTCTCTTGATGAGGCTAGACTTGTATTATTCATAGTAGAAGAAGCAATAAAAACTTGCTCTCCAAGACAGCCATAAGGCACGATTTACCCCTAGCAAATTAGGAAAGTATTCTCCCTTAATTTAAGCCTAGAATCTAGCTAAATTTAAGGAAACAATAACTTATGGATAGCTTTGCAATACTTTACTTAATTACAATTGAATCACAAGACACTCAAGGATACGCCTTGCACACCACTCATCCCACAAGTTTAAGGTAACTTTCCTAAAATACAACCACGACAACTTAGACTCCTAATAAACCAAAATCAGTTATAATTTTTCAGACTTTAGTAAAACTAAAAACAACACAGCTAACTAACAAATATTTTAACTATCGATGACACTTAATTACAATGCTAATCTTATTCAATCCAATCCACAAAATCATCCTTATTAATTGAAGGATCAAAAAATCTAACACTAAAACTATACTTACATCTTTGAATTGCAAAATGGTCCAAATTTAATAAATAAATATATCAAAAAATATGTTGAACTTGAGTTGCCTTGCTGCATCTGTATCATTCTTGATTTGAATGCTAAAAAAGGATATTTAAGCATTCAAGAGAAACGCCAAGATTGAACAAGAACAATAAGAAGTCGAAAAATAGTAACAAGGATATTTCTTATTGAATGATCACTTCTGAAACACTCACAAAGAATCTCAAACACTCTTAAACTACTCGTGGAATTAAGCTGTTTAAATACTCATAAGATTAACACTCCTAAAAATCTAATTAATGGTCGAAATTAAGATTCATGAAACAATAGAAAACTTAATACTTTATGTAAATTCACTCTAATTATCTATCTCTTAATGAGGCTAGACTTGTATTATTCATAGTAGAAGAAGCAATAAAACCTTGCTCTCCAAGACAGCCATAAGGCACGATTTACCACTAGTAAATTAGGAAAGTATTCTCCCTTAATTTAAGCCTAGAATCTTGCTAAATTTAAGGAAACAATAACTTATGGATAGCTTTGCAATACTGTACTTAATTAAGTTGTTTAATTAGCATTGTAATTAAGAGTCATCTAATTTTCTATCTCTTAATGAAAGCTAGACTTGTACTACTCATAGTAGAAGAAGCAAGAAAATCATGCTCTCCAAGACAGCCATAAGGCACGATTTACCACTAGTAAATTAGGAAAGTATCCTCCCTTAATTTAAGCCTAGAATCTAGCTAAATTTAAGGAAACAGTAACTAATGGATAGCTTTGCAATACTGTACTTAATTACAATTGAATCACAAGACACTCAAGGATACGCCTTGCACGCCACTAATCCCACAAATTTAAGGTAACTTTCCTAAATTACAACCACAACAACTTAGACTCCTAATAAACCAAAATCAGTTATAATTTATCGGACTTTAGTAAAACTAAAAACAACTCAACTAACTAACAAATATTTTAACTAACGATGACACTTACTTACAATGCTAATCTTATTCAATCCAATCCACAAAATCATCCTTATTAATTGAAGGATCAAAAAATCTAACACTAAAACTATACTTACAGCTTTGAATTGCAAAATTGTCCAGATTTAATAAATAAATATATCAAAAAATATGTTGAACTTGAGTTGCCTTGTTGCATCTGTATCATTCTTGATTTGAATGCTCAAAAAGGATATTTAAACATTCAAGAGAAACGCCAAGATTGAACAAGAACAATAAGAATTCGAAAAATAGTAACAAGGATATTTTTTAATGAATGATCACTCCTGAAACACTCACAAAGAATCTCAAACACTCTCAAACTACTCGTGGAATTAAGTTGTTTAAATACTCATAAGATTAACACTCCAAAAAATCTGATTAATGGTCGAAATTAAGATTCATGAAACAATAGAAAACTTAATACTTTATGTACATAAACTCTAATTATCTATCTCTTAATGAGGCTAGACTTGTATTATTCATAGTAGAAGAAGCAATAAAACCTTGCTCTCCAAGACAGCCATAACGCACGATTTACCACTAGTAAATTAGGGAAGTATTTTCCCTTAATTTAAGCCTAGAATCTAGCTAAATTTAAGAAAACAATAACTTATGGAAAGCTTTGCAATACTTTACTTACTTACAACTGAATCACAAGACACTCAAGGATACGCCTTGCATGCCACTCATCCCACTACAAGTCCCACACTCCCCCCATTGTTCATCACTTGTAGGGAGTCCAACTACAAGTTTATTGCAAAAATCCTTTTTTAGTATTGTCCATTCATACCACATTAACATATTATCATTTAATGTTCTTTCTTAGATACAATACTCAAATCCTTACTTCTTGTAACATCCTTGTTACACCATAGATCAAAGAATACAAATCCAATACTTTCATGCTTATGATACGATAGAATTACGCATAATAATGCTACATATCGATTTCCAATCACAATCATGTTACCAAACAATCTCAACAATCACAATCGTTCTCTATCGTGATTCTAGGTTCCAATAGAATAATTCACAACCTAACATGATACTAGTAATTGCAACTGAACTGGTACGCGTACATACCTTGTACCGAAGAATCTTTGCTAACTAGTTAAACGTTCCGCTTATGAAATTGGGAACTAAACGAACAAGGAAGTACTTCAGTGCTACGTCCTTGATATTATTAACATATAACACATGACTAATTATATAAAATTTAGTATTTCGGAGTATAAAAATAAATAATCTTGTTGTTCATTAACTTTCCTTTCTTTCATAACTCTATTGAACTTAGCGTTCTTTTAAGAACCAATAACAGTGAGCAAAGCTGATTTTAGTTAGTTTAATAACATAATACCTTTACCAACTCCATTTGAATCCTTATATCCAATACTACTAAAATCAGATTTGAATAACAAGGCTATTATAACATTCTAACTATAACTAATAATCTGATTTCTTAACTTTACACCTTACTTACAAAACTTAAATTAGATTTACAACTTAAATCAATTTTACAAACTTAATCAATTAATACTTGTTCTAATTACAGCTTGAATAAATTACAACTTAATTACAAGAAAACAGATTATCCAATATTAAGTACTAAAAGAAAATCATATTATATACATATATTTTTTTTATACCGATAGACTCGCCGGCGATAATCACCGGCGACGTGATTCCGGCAGCGACGCACAAGGGTTTCGGAGCCTCGACGACTCGTGGCCTCGACGACGCACAACTCTCGTTGCAAAATCTCGTCGCACACACAGTCTGGCCTCCGTCGCACCCTCGTCCAACTCGTCGCACAAACCTCAGTTTCACAGGCGTGACTTCGCACAAAATCTCGCATCACTCGCTCGTCACACTCGAGCCTTGTACCTCCACACGCACACCCTCGGAGTCTCGCCCTCAGACCTTCGAATGCTTCGCACGCCTTCTCGCACACCACAGTCGATAGTGCACTCGCTCGACTTCGCACGCCTTGCGTGAGCTCGGACCCCCTCCTTGGTTCGCACACACAACAGCAGCCCACCACGAGTATCGCTCGCACCACTCTCACGCACAACGATCTCGTCGCACGAACCGCTTGCACAGCACCCTCGCACAATGAACACCACACACACGACACGCACACAAACCACACCTCACCGTCGAAGGAGAAGGAGGGAGAAAGGGAGAGGACAGAGAAATTTTGAGAGAGAGGCGGAAAACGACTGAGAGAGAGAGTTTAGGGTTTTTTATTTTTTCTTTTCTTTTCTTTTTATTTCTCCTCTTTCCTATTTATAGTGTGTCCTTTCTAAGGCTTATAGGATTTGATTTATTTTATTTATTTCGAAATTAAAATAAACTAAACCATATTATGGTTGTAAGCTTAATTCAGTTGTAATTGTAAGGTTACCCAAACTGTATTATTTTATTAAAATAATATTAAAATACTTTTCGATTCTATTCTTTATATTTTCTTATTTATAAAGAATAATTTCCAAAAATACGAAGTACTACACTAATTCACCCCTCTAACCCTAAACCCTAACCCTAAATCCTAAACCCTTAACCCTAAACCCCTAACCCCTGACCCTCCCCCACCACCCTAGCAGCCCCCTTCCCCTTTCCCCCACACCCACAGGCCCTCTCCCCCTTCCCCCACCCCCGCAACCCTTTCCCCGCAGCTCCGCAACCCCCTCTCCCCTCCCTCTCAACCACCGCACACTATTTTTTCCTTCTTTCTCTTCGCACAAGCAACCACCAGCCATGACCCCCATCACCCGCAGCACATAGCAAACCACAGCACACATAAATCGATGAGGTGGGGAAAATTCGAAGTAAATCGAGGGGGGAATTTGTAGGAAATCTATGGGGGTGGGGAAAAATCGAAGGGAATCGACAGGGGTGGGAGGAAATCGACGGGGGTAGGGGATAGGGGATTGGCGGGGGTGGGGGTTGTTGCGGGATACGGAGGAAGTGGGAGGGTGGGGTTGGAGTTTAAAGTTGAGGGTTAGTGTAGGGTTATGAGCTGGGATTTAGTTAATTAAGGTCTAATTAGGATTAGAGGAGTTAGCGAGGTGAATTAGGGTTAATGACTTACGAAAACTTAACACCGTTAGTCATTAAGGCCATTTCGTGAATTTTATTGAAATAGTAAGAGTACCTGGTGCATTATTTTAAAAGCAAAGATACCCCATAAATTTTGAAAAACCACAAGGGTATCTGATGAAAAACCATTCTTTAGATGCAGGATCACATGTGGTTTATGTCCTTAACACTCCGCCTCGCATGAACTCCCATTTATTAAGGGCATGCACGACATTATTTTCAATCCCGCCAAATATTATGTTTCTAGTTTTAGTTGGATGGAGGATTGTCATTACTTTTTGAACCTTGAAATGGGCCACAGTGAAGCACAAGAGACGTCATTCTTTTTCTAACACTTGTTGGCCACCAGGATCCTCCACTTTGATACCATGATGAACTTCATTAAACCTGACACAACCATGTTGGAGGATATTCTATCTACATACAGGCATAACAAAATTTCATCCTAAACCCAATCGATAATTTAGAAGAATTGCCCACCAATCTTATATTGTGGTCAATCTCATCGTATGTTGTTCTTTCCTTAACAAAAAAGCAGAAGATAAAGAAACTCTAAAGCACGAAAATCAATCACGTAGTTCTCAAAACCAAGTCATAACACCAAATCCTTAAAATGTTACAAGTTGCACAAACTGAGAATAGATCTCTTTATTTTCTTTTTAGAAGGCATCAAAAGGGGGTTCGGTACGAAGAAAGTCTACAAAAAAAGAATACCATAGTTGACGAAAAAATTGGCAGAAGCACCAGAATGCTACATAAACTTCGAACATTTAACAATCTATTATAGAGCATAGATCCGAGGACCGCGTGCGTTTATACAATATAAAAAATTCATGGATACGACAATTTACAATCCCACAAGTATTCTGCCGAAGTCTTTGGAGTTATATTAGTATCTTCCATTTCCAGCAAACCAAATAAGCATTATTTTTGCAGCGGCAACTGGATGCCAACATTTAAGACCAAGGTCAGCCTCACCGTCAATGTTGTGACCCTTGAGCAGGAGAGAGAGGAAAATCCGTTAGCCAAAATCCAACAAATCATGCAACATCTAAAGCTACAGATCTGTTCTTCGAAATCTCAGGTAATAGGGGTTCATCCCACCATACTACCATAGTAAATTTAGGGCACGTATTGATCATCATAAAATTGAAGCCAATGACTAATGAGCAATAAAACTTAAAACGAAAGCACTGTAAAGTTGTGTCCCCTGCTGTAACAAGAGATGGAAGTTTTAGAAGCGATGTGAAACCCAAGAAGAGCAAGTGACATCTTAAACTTTCACTATCTTCAACTATATAAACATGGAAGTTTACAGCTTAAACACACAATAAACGTCAACTCATAGATTTGCTTCCATAATGCATCAAATGCTCCTCAATTTCTCAAACATCTGCAAGATCCACTCCATACATCATGACTTGTGAAATCCGGACAGCTTCAGAAATCCAATTTGCGAGAGATGCATTGCAAAAATAACCTGTGTGCACATTAGAAGGTTGATACAAAAGCCCATACAACAAAAGTCCCCATTTTGATTTCAAAAACTCAAATATAATTGTGCCCTTCTAAACACATTGCACAGCCCCCAAACCATGCACTAACCAGAAAAAGGAAATCACAAACGGTGAAGCAAGTGTGTGAAGCACAAAAGCAGAATCACGATAATGAACGGATAGAAGTTGAGCTTTTAAATCTTCAACAACTGCTAACCTATGTCGACTACACTCTATAGTGGTGTAGATATCTTGGTGTCTAACTTGCCATTGCCCAATATTTAAGATATTGAAGACACAGTAATGAATTGGAATAAAGGTGTAGAAACACGTAGAAACACTGCATTCTACATTAATCTTTGTCTAAGATAATTTGGTTATCAAGATAGATAAAACTAGCTTTATCAGGATAATATGGTTCCAAAGCACAATAAACAGTTTCTTTCAAAGTCAACCATTTCCTTGAAATCCTTCAGATCCTACTTAGAAACATCACTTGAACTGAAGATCCAAGTGCCCTAAAACTAAGGGATAACTCAGTATCACTGTTAGTTTCTAATTCTTTGGTTTTATTTTTTTTTAAAGTCATATGATGTTTATATGATAAACTCAAAAGTAATTATATTCATTCGCATGGTTTTTATTTTGACAACGGAAAACTGGAAATTACTGTAGGTGGTTTCCATATTTCTATTTTTAGTATAAAAACAAAGAGAAATACCAAAAAAAAAACAATTACAAACAGCGGCAAGTTGCTGAAAAGAAGGGGAGACGGGAGGATCTACTACTCTGTTTAAGTGTAAGTAGATCACTTTGTTGAGCCTTCTTCTCTCATGCTATCTCCCATCTTTACTTAGCATTCATAGCAGCTTGAAGTATCCGATTGCAGGGCTAAATGCCGGGTAACGACTCCAAATCCATATCTTTGTCACATGTCGATACAGATGGATCAGCCTATATATATACAGTCAGAGTAAAATAGGTGTCCGCATTTAAATATTGTCACAAGACATGAATCAGCATGTCGCAATTCAAAGGCCAAAGCAATCATATGTTGCTGAGCATCAAAATGAAATCCAAAGTACAAGGATGGAAAAAAAAGTTTAAAAATTGAAAAAGACTCAGCACATGCGTGGATATCTCAACCTGAGCACAAAATGACAGATTCACAAACATCTTCTCCCTATCCACCCTGCCCCTCCACACACAAACACATGAATAAAGGGCGTCGAGGGAGGCCAGGAAAGAGGCAGGACAGACCCAATATTTTGCCTTAGCCGTTAGCGCCTAGATACACGGAAACTCTCATGAAAGCACCGTTCTCCAAAACATATAGAAGCTCAAAAGGACTTATGGGGTGTTTGTTTAGAGGGGATTAGAGCTTGTGATTCGGAATAAAAAATGGGCATTCCAACTTCCATGTTTGTTTTGTGGGAAGGGGAATAAGGGGTAGGAATTAGGATTGGGAATGGGAATATAGGCCTTATATTTCCATCAACATAAGAGATGGGGCGTGCAGCAAATCAGAGAAGTGGGAGGCCTCCAATTCTGCTCACCTATGGAAGACTTGGGAAGAAGAATAGAATAGGAGAATGATGGGCCAAACTGAAATTAGTTAGAAAAGGGTGAGGTTGCAGAGCTGATGTCAGAAAGGGGAGGGAATAATTCTGTTAGTAGTGGGCTATAAAAAGAGGGGAGAGAAGAGAGAAAAGTATCCAGAAAATTGTAGTGTGAATAAAGTTTTGTGGGAGAGTCTTAGCCTCTCGAATGCCATGTTTATCTTGTAATTATTCCTCTTTTCAATTAAGGTTTTTCTCTCTGGTTTGCTGAACTTAGCCTTATTTTCCTTTGAGAATTTTCAGTTTGCAGCTTGTGTGAGTTCAATAGCATCCAATTCATTACACATTGGTATCAGAACAACGATCTATGCAACCACCTACAGTAGCCCAATGAGAATGGATGAACTGGAGGAGTTGACAGCTCTAAAAGCCTCCATGGCAGAAGAGAGAAACTTTGATTAAACAGGTTCTCATGGAGATGCAAACAACTCTTACCAGCATGGATGTCATAGCTACGCAATTAGAGGGAAGAACCGATCGGTCACGAGAAACCCAGGAGGGGTTGATCGCACAATCTGATCGGAACAAGCCAAGTTCTACACCCGGGTAAACCTTTCCATCTCAAACCTAAAATCTTCTATCCCTACTCGCCGAAGGGGGAGGGAAGGTCGAACCATTTTGGGTTTGGCTTAAATCAGGGAGAGGGGATGTTGTTTTCAGCTGGTCATGGAGATGGGTTGTGAGGAGGACTTGACGATGGAATGGGAGGAGGCTATGGCAGTGGTGGATCGCCATTGTTTGATGGGCAAGACCCGGTGATGTGATTCTACGGATGCTTCGAACGAAAAATAATGCGACTAATATAAAAGATCGAAACTTTAAATAGATAGACTCTATATGTTCCCTCAAGAACTACAGGATCTCTACCTATCCTCAATTAGGAGATTCACATAAACCACGATTTATGTGTTCTTGGTACGACGACCAAAATCAATGCAAACATGCACTTGACAATATTTAATCAAAGACAAAACAAAACTCTATTATTAATGATGGCCGAAAATCTTGTTATATAGTACAAGATTCCTAGCTTATCTAGTAAAGCTTAAAAGATAAACAAAAATAACTAACAAACTTATCTTAAAGGATAAAGATAAGAACCTAACTATTCTATCTATAATCACACGCCTACTTTAAAGATAATTATAAAATAAGACTCCTAATAAGACTCAATGACAAAGGAATTAGTCTCCTAAATACCATAGGATTCATTTTATCACTCACACAACTGAAATTAAACGCCTAATAAGCAATTAAATTACATAGTCTCCTAACAGAACTAGGACACTACGTACGAATCCTAACAGAACTAGGACTCCTGGACAGACAGTGGTTGGCACAGTGTTTTGGTGACCATCTCCCATATGTATCACCCGAATGGGTGGATTATAAGGGTGGAGAGATATTTTCATCTTTATAAACTCAATGAGAAAAAGAAAAATCGAGGCGATGGTAGTTGGGTTAGAGGGTCGGGAGGTGAGGCCTTGTCGTGGTACGACTCAGAACGGAGTCCGAAAACAATTTGGGGGTGGCCGGACCTCCAAGATTTAGAATTTAGCGTGAGAAATGCCGGTTCTCTTTATAAGCAATGGATGGCGGTAGTGCAAACTGGTACGGTGTTGGAATACAGGCGAGAGTTCATCAAAATGGCAACTTCTTTTCAAAGGGTGTGTGAAAGGAATGGCTAAATTTCTAAATGGGCTTGAGGAAGAAGTTTGGTGATTTTGTTTGGCTCTCTTTGCCCATGCAAAAGCTCCACGACAATCACAAAAATGACGAGCCAATGGATAAAGGAACAATCAAAGTGGTGAAGAAGTTGGGTTATGATAAATATAAGGTGCTCTTAGGACATAACATTTGAGCAACATTGCAAACAAGTGATTTGGTTTCATGCTTCAACACAACTTGAGACAAGTTGAATTTAAGAAGGGGAGGATGATGTATATGGGAAGGCTGTTTCCATAATTTATGTAGTTCCGAAGTTCTGTTAGGAAAATATGTATTTTATTTGCTTTATAACGCTTATATTAGGTTGTTTAATGATGAAAGGATCCTATTATGTTTAGGAGTCTGATTCCCTTACTCATAGGAGTCTTGCTAGTTGTTCTAGATTGATTAGGAGTCTTGAGTTCTATCCTAGAATGTCGTGTGATATAGTTATCACAAGGGGTTGATTTGTTAAGTTGTTAAGCATATTTAAGAGTTTTAATATTATCTTGTTAGCTAGTTGAGCTTGCGTCGGAATCTTTAAGATGTATTATTTATATTCGAGCAACAACAATAATAAAAGAGACGTATGATCTGAGTTTTATGAATTCGAGTGCTTGAGCATTGATTCGGCTTTGAGATTTGTGTACATCTCCTAATTGAGATTTGTGTACAACAATAATAAAAGAGACGTATGATCTGAGAGAGATCCTTTAGTTCTTTGGGTGAACAAATAGAGCCTATCCTACATAAAGTTACAATCTTTATATCATAAATCACCTAAAGTTCGAATTTTTAACTAATTAAATGTGAGTTGAGATAAAATAGTTATGGTGTTCCTAATTTTACTAGGCGCACAACTCTTAATTGTCCTTAAAAACTATGATTCGAACACTAAGGAAAGAGCGGGGTGGGGTCAAATGGAGGGGGAAGACAGGGACCTTAAGGAGACAGTATGGGAGAACGTGCCTCAATACTTAAGAGAGGTGGTGGAGCAGTTTGGGGGGTATTCTCAACGCCGAAGGGACGGCCACCACAAAAGGGGCACGAGTGGAGCATTATTCTGTTGGGGGGTATGACATTATCGTTACTCTCAATATCAGAAAAATGAGATAGAAAAGTTGGTAAAAGAGATGCTTGAAGCCGGAATTATCAGGGGAGAACGTGCCTCAATACTAAAGAGAGGTGGTGGAGCAGTTTGGGGGTATTCTCAACGCCGAAGGGACGGCCACCACAAAAGGGGCCGAGTGGAGCATTATTCTTAAACAAGGGAGCAACCATGTTGGGGGTATGACCCTATCGTTGTTACTCTCAATATCAGAAAAATGAGATAGAAAAGTTAGTAAAAGAAATGCTTGAAGCTGGAATTATCCACCCTCCCGTAGCTCATTATCTAGCACGGTGTTGGTGCGGAAGGATGGATCATGGCGGTTTTGTGTAGATTATCACGTATTGAAGAATTGTTCGATGAGTTACACGGCGCTAGAGTGTTCACCCTTAAGTCCGACACCACCACATATTACTCAAGCCGAAAGATGTGGATAAAACCGCATTCCGTACTGAGGAAGGACATTACGAATTTATAGTAATACCTTTCGAATTGAATAATGCACCCGCTACATCTAGTCACTAATGAATGAGATCTTTCAACCCTTCATAAGGAGGTTTGTGTTTGGTATTCTTTGATGATATTCTGATATAAAGTGTCAAAGCAAACAAGACCATGCTAATTATCTAGCAATGGTCCTGCAATCACTTAAGATCACAAGTTGTTCGTGAATGCAAAGAAGTGTGAAGTTGCGCTTTCAGAAATAGCATATTCTGGTCATAAAGTTTCAAAGGAGGGGTAGTGGCGGATTTGGAGAAGGTAAAGGCCATGGTGGACCAGGAAATTTGAGAGAGCTAAGGGGTTTTTGGGATTAACGGGTTACTACCACAAATAGCAAAACCCTTTACTGCCAGTTGAAGCTTTTGAAGCTTTTGAAGCTTTAAAGAAAGCTATGACACAAGCGCCAATATTAGTAATGCCAAATTTTCTCTTGCCTTTTATTTTGGAAATAGATGCTTCGAAATAAGGCGAGAGAAAATTTACATGGCATTTTTCAATAGAATTTTAGCCTCCTGCACAAGCCAAATAAGTTTACAAGGACTTAATGGTTGTGTTTAGCTGTTCAAAAATGGAAGCATTAACTCGTTAGTAGACATTTTATTAACCGCACAGATCAACAAAGCCTTAGATTCATCATGCAACAACGGGAGGTTGGGGCCTAGTTCAAAAGTGGGTGAGTCAGTTAATTAGTTTTGATTTTGAAATTCAGTACAAACCCGGTACTAACCCGGTACTTCTAACCGTGTTGCGGATGCGTTGTCAAGAAAGGATCATGCGCGTATGGAGTTAAGCGTGGTGGTTGCACCCTAGTGGTCAATTGGACCACCTTACAGCAAGAAATAGAAGGAAATAGCAACTTATATTTGTTGTACAAGGAAAGGGTATCTTCCTCTGTAAAACAAACCAAGTTTGTTGAAAGAACATCATGACTCTGCCCATAAGAGGGAGGTCACACTGCAGACTTGGTTGCAAAAAAATTTGGCAAGGGATGAGGTGCGATGTGACGATGTATGTATCCAACTGTTGGCTCTGTCAACAACATAAAACGTCAAACCTTCATCCGGCGGCTGCCACTTCTAGCATTGGTTTCGGATGCGATATCTATGGATTTCATATAGGGACTTCCTAATTCTAAAGGGAATGATACAATATTAGTGGTGGTTGATCGTTTATCGAAATATGCCCACTTTTTCCCCTTAAACATCCTTTCACGGCTCTTTTCATAACTAAATCTTTTGTTTTTTTTTTTTTACAACGGAGAAACGTACAAAGAAGAGAAAAGAAAAACCTTGCAAAAACGACGACTAAGCAATAAATAAAGAAAAACAGAAAAGAAAGAAAACCCCATAAGATCATCAGCCAAAATCCATTTTGTGTTGTCGACACCAGAGAGCGACTTGTTGGGCCTCTGTAATCACACCCTTATAACCTGATAAGTAGGCAATGAGAAAGTTGAGGTCCTCACTGCATCAATTGTCCATTTGATGTGGATGTCGGGACACTCGTTGGATCTACGCACACGGAGTAGCTCCGTCGACGTAGTCAAAATAGTAATATGTGGATATCCAACCTGCTGAGCCCAAAGCACAGCTTTCAGACAAGCCATGGATGAAGCGGTGATGGGTTTCCTTGTATGTGAAGTGGTGAAGTTGCATTGGTTTCCTTGTATGATCGTATCCGACCGGGACAATATTTTTATGAGCCGTTTTCTGGAAGGAGTTGTTTCGCTTACAAGGAACGAGCCTAAACCGTAGCACAACTTATCACCCTCAATCCGATGGGCAATCCGAGGTTTTCAACAAATGTTCTAAATCATACTTACATTGTTTTGCTTCTGGTCACTTGGGGTAAGTGCCTTCATTGGGCCGAATTTTGGTATAATACCTCTCCACACTTCGCACCCAAGATGACTCCTTTCGGGGTATTATATGGGCGAGACCCCCCTCAAATCATTCGCCTAGGGAAGGGACATACTCCGTTGGACAGTTTGGAGGAGATGTGGGAGAGGGAAGCAATTACGGTTGAACTTCGGTATATCCTCATACAAACCCAGCAGTCTATGAAGAAGAATGGTGATTTGAAGTAAAATATTTAGGTGGGGGGAGAAAGTATAGCTCCAGCCTTATCGACAACAATCTCTGGCACGCCACCGCTTTGACAAGCCGGCAACTCGCTTTTGTGGGCCCTTTAGTGTGCTTCAGGGGTCAGCCTCGTGGCTTATAAATTGGACTTACCATCTCATAGTAAGTTGCATCCGATTTTTCACGTATCACAGCTCAAGATGTCTTTAGGAGATAGTTGAGGTTCCACTGAGATAGTTGAGGTCACTTGGGAAGCAATTATGGTTGAACTTCGTTATATCCTCATACAAACCCAGCAGCGTATGATGAAGAATGGTGATTTGAAGTGAAATTTTAAGTGAGGGAGAAAGTATAGCTCCAGCGTTATCGACAACAATCTCTGGCACGCCACCCCTTTGACAAGCCGACAACTCGCTTTTGTGGGCCCTTTAATGTGCTTTAGGGGTCAGCCTCGTGGCTTATAAATTGGACTTACCATCTCATAGTAAGTTGCATCCTGTTTTTCACATATCACAGCTCAAGATGTCTTTGGGAGATAGTTGAGATTCCACTGAAATTTCTCCTACCATTTCTTGGAGTGGATAGATGAACCAGAGCCACTCTTAGATGTGCGTATAATGGGCACAAGACACGTTGTAGTCACTGAGGTGTTAATTAAGTGGCAGGTGCTCCACAGTTTGAGGCCACATGAGAAGAGTTCCATTCAATCCAATCGCATTTTCCTCATTTTCACCTTCGAGGACAAGGTGAGTGTTTGGGCTCGGGGTAGTGCAACGAATCAGTGGGAGGCCTCCAATTGTGCTCACCTATGGATGGCGTGGGAAGAAGAATATAATAGGAGAGAATGAAGGGAGTAACTTAAATTGGTTAGAAAAGAGTCGGAAAAGAGAGGGAATATTTATGTTAGTAGTGGGCTATAAAAAGGGGGAGAAGAGAGAAAAGTATCTAGAAAATTGGTGTGGATCAAGTTTTGTGGCAGAGTGTTGGCCTCTCGAATGCCATGTTTATCTTGTAATTATTCCTGTTTTCAATCAAAGTTCCTCTCTGGGTTGCTGAACTTAGCCTTATTTTCCTTGAGATTTATTAATTTGTTGTGTGAGTTGAATAGCATCCAGTTCATCACACGGGGATGTCTTATGAACGGGAATTGAATAGGGGGGTACTATGAGTTATTTGCCATTAATGAAGGGGAAAGGAAGAGAAAGGAAGTAGTAGTAGTAGTAACTAATAAGGGCTTTTTAAGTAATTTAAGATTTATTACCAATCAATTCCTACGACTTGACAAACAAGGTAATGAGAAACGCCTTGTTAGGGCCTTGAGGCGAATGTATTCTTTCAAAGACAAGCAAGTATTTCCCCTTTAAGAATCTTCATGATCAAACAATGACCTTTCTTTCTTGAATCTCTCCAAGATTAACCTAAACTTTGTTTACCCCCTTTACTTATGTAGTTCGTTCATAATTGATAACCATATGAAGTATAATTCCATAAAAATTATTTATTTCATGTTTTAGTTTTTTTTTTTCCTATTTCCAAGTTTCCATTTGTATCAAATTTTACTTTGTTTCTAGTTTCCACATTTGCATGTCCCATTTCTTATTGTCGTGCGATATAGCTTATGATAAATAACCAGTCGGTATTCTTTTGTTTTTGTCAATCGCTTTCGGGAAGAAACCAAAGAGTAATGACTAACGGTGGGCCATTAAGTCACATGGAATATTTGTGAGGACCAAGGGGAAAAGTAAAAGTGAGAACAAAAAAGAAGTATACCCCGTGAAGGAAAGTGGGAAGAACAAAAAAAAAGATAGGTTGTATAATACTCATGGGTAATAAAAAATGGCTTAAATATATTCTCACTAATTCTAATAAAATGATAGACATTTGATTACAACGCTGGAGTTACATTCTAATACTGATAAGTTTATATATTATAATAATCACTTTTAGATTAAACGTAGATAGAAGATTCAGGCAACTACGTTCTTAAGAGTGTTCTTGTGTTAATTACTATTGTGTCATTTTGCATAAATAGTAAGAAAGTTGGCAGTAGTAAGGAAAAGAAGGCAAAGCATCATACAAGCTGACCCTGCAAAGAGAGGAATGTCTTAATTCCCCTATTCCACGGATCCCAAATGAGAAGTAATGCTTGGACAAATAATTCCCCCTAAGAATTAAAAAATGTCAAATGACACGATAGAAAAGGACCATAGTTTACTCCAAGGAAACTCTGAGCATCTGAAGCTTGGACACATGAGATACAGCACAGCAGATTACTCAAAAACAAATCAAACTGTCTGAGTTTGCATAACCACAATTTTATTATTATAAAGGAATTTATTAGAAAGACAACAAGAGGGTAATGCTAATGACACAAAAGCTCATGCCCTCGAGATATCGTGAAGCGATTGATCTACGAAATAAAGAAACGCCAAGGAACATCCAGATGCTAGAACTTGACTCCACCTATACAAAAGCCTCAAAGGTACTCGAAACCTTCACAAAGGAAAGATGTACCCAAAAAATTATGTTGGTTTCTTTTTCTCCAAGTGCACCACCAAATTACTAACGAAACCATCTTTTCATACTTCAGCAAGCAATATTTTCGTCCTTTTCCAGGCAACAAGAACATCTTTTACAGAACATGACTGAGCCCAGCTAATTCTAAACAAGGATAACCCACAGTGCCAAAGAGAAAGAACCCAAGGACATAACCGCGATCCGTTTGCTACTTTGCCTATACCCTCACATATTAGGTATGATTCCATGAATGAAGTTCCTGATACAATAGCAAGCCAAAAGACTTTACCAAAAAAAAAAAAAAGCAAACCAAAAGACAGCGAAAGAGAGAGACCCATATATCTTACAATTAGTCATGGTATGCGGCTGTCAAGTTCTAGGGATTGTTCAATTAAAACCATTAGACAAATCAGTTATTACCAATCGTCTTAGGTATAAAGATTACTCAGTTTTCCCATGTTCAGAAGTACTCATCTACTACTAAAGGCACTACAGCAACAACCATTCAATTTGAAACTCTTGTCTGATTAAGACAGTTGGTAGCCCAAATCAATTCCTATTAAATGGTTCCATAGTCATCCTCTAACATTAGGGAAGGCCAAAAAATGCTTCCTATGATTCACATAGACTGTCATCTCTATTCTGGTGTGTTTCGGAAGGTCCTAACTCCTAAGTATCAATGATTCCCAACACTTGATGCATTGTTACAGTACAATATACACTATGAACAAGCGTAGATGAACGGATGTCACATGAAGGCTCTTCGACTACCTAAACTCCGATAGTCCGACATAATTCACTATATAATTCGCTTTTTCAGTTCCGGTTCGCCAATATGGGCAAAAAGTAGGCGAACACCGACCATAATTCGCTTTTTTCGGATCGCAATTCGTGGGGAGATTAGGGAATTATGTTACACACCTCCAACAATACCCTTACAACAGCTGTGATTAAAGATCAATTGACTAAGCACAAACATAGGTGAGCAAAATATAAGTATGTATTGACTGTAATTACAAGAAGAAGCAAAAAATAGAAGAGTCAAGCAAGATAAAACTTACATTATGTACAGCTCATAAAGCTAAAGCTCACTATAATTTCGCCAAACTGCGCGAAATTCTTCGCGAAATGTGTTTAGACGTGCTTTCAAGTTGGGAGTCCGAAAGCTTGCATGGAGTACAGTGGCTGATTGACGAGGTTGAATAAAAACATATGTTTTTAGAGCAACGAACTTAATGAAGGTAAATCAAAGATGAAAGGAGGCAACAAAGAGAGCATCAATTACCGAGAAGTCCAATAAAAAATGCCAATAGAACAGTGAGGAGACCACAAGATGCAAACCACAAGAGGAAACTCGCTAAAAGAAGAAAAATGAGAAACATGATGAGCATGTCAATAGTGATTAACTTGCCACAAGAAATATATCAAAGTATGGACCTACCAGTAGAGAATATTGACACAAACACCCAACGGGGCCGTCCACAGATAAATATTGCTCTTTTGGCCGAAGGACGTCCACGGATGACAGGCCTGCTATATTCAAATAGTTAAAAAGAGACATTTATATAGATATATACGATATATTTAGAGTTACAATGCTTCTTTATAACAGTGACAAAAGTTCTTCATTAGACTCAGAATACAGCCAGCTGCTCAACAAAAAAACTTGTTATTGATTTAATTTTTTAAAAAAATTGGAGTCACAACACTTCTTGAGTAGAGTCACTTTTGAGGTTGGAGTCACATCAAATCATCATTAGAGTCACAGCGCAACAACTTTTTTAAAGGTTGGAGCCACATCACTTATTTATAAGAGTCTAAGAGTTCCACCTAATCGCGCCAATGTGACAAAAATATTAATCAAAAAATGAAAATATTAGAACCTCATAAGATAATTACATATAAATTAGCTTTAAATTTGGAGACAAATAGAGTTTGATTTCCAATAAACCACTAAAGATAATCATGTTAAATTAAAGGAAAAATTGATTCTAATAATCCCAACTTTCACCATTCGCTTTTATTAATCCCAACTCTCAGTTATTATCTAATAATCCCAACTTTTATATGTATTCGCTTTTATTGGACCAGGATAACGTGTGACTGGCTGAGAAAGTAAAAGGAAATAAATTCTCTCCTAAACTAATTGTTGACTTCAATTAACCTAACTTCCCAGTCTCCACTCTTCACCCTCCTATCTTCTCTCCCACCGCCATTACTCTTATTGACAGAAAGGTCAAATTTTCAACCAAATTTGTATTGAAGTTGTCACCATCTTTCTTTACTCCACAAATTCGCATGATTTGAACAGGTGGAGGTTGTTTAATGGCCAGCTAGACCACATGAAAGGTAAGCCTAAATCTTTGCAATTAAACTAGGTTTTGAAGTATGATTACGCATAATATTGAGTAATGCATTATTAATGGTCGAATTACGCCTAATATCAATGATTAGTTGCATGTAATTGGTTATTAAAAAGATATAAAATGGGTTGATTGTTTAATTTATTTGATGATTTAGGTTTTCCGTTGTAGGCTTTTTTAAGATAAATTCATAATTGTTGTGTGACTAAATTAAATACGTTTTGTTGTTTGTTGTGTTAGTAATTTTATAGGTTGAGATGAAAACCCCTTTTGATGCTGTGTGCTTGAATTTTTGGCATGGAGGTGTATTCAAGACCAAGGCTAATGGTCATTTAGTTTATCAGGGGGGGAAGGTCAGACTAAACAAGTAGACCCAGATGAAATCTGTTATTGGGATCTTATACTGTTTGCAAGGGAAGTTTCAGTTGATAAGAAGGTCGAAGGTGTATTCTTCTTGATTCCGGGACATAATATGGAGAATGCGTTGACAAAGGTTGTTAATGATAAGGATACATTGGAGTTGATTGCAATAGCTGAGAAATATAGGTGTGTGGAGTTGTATATATTACATGGGCACGATTCACCAACCTTGCAACCCACTGACCCACCAATACAAGAAACACACTTTGAACCTTTGTTAAATGAAAATGATATATTAAATGGAAATGAATCCCCTGTCCAAAATGAGTCTAAAAAATCACCTCCCAAAGCTAAAAAATTACCATTGAAAAGGGCCCCGGCTGCATTACATTTGCCCCCCAGCAACAGCATTTGAACATGAAGTGTCTTCCATATCATCAAAACAAAAAAACTTTCCTCCACCTCATCACTGAGTCAAGATCCTATACCACTTTCAACAGCAAACAAAGACCATGTGAACCCTAATGCTTTATCACACTCTTCACAGCCTACCACAAAACCCAAATCTGCTCCTATTGAACCCTTTCCACAACCTGGACAAGATGATAAGATGTATCTCCTTGGGAAGATAGTAGACCTGACAGTTCTATCAAGTTTTCTGAGCTGGTTGGATAGTTTAGTGATACTAGTGATGAGGAAGATCCCCCTTATGAACCTGAAATTGTGAAAGGGAAGGCACTAGTGGATAGAGATGTTGATGGAGGTGTATACACTGAGGAAGAGGATACTAATGAAGATGATAATGAGGAAGAGGGAGAGTATGAGAAGAACTTGGGTCTTGATAGATCTACAAAATGAGGAAGAATATGAGGAGAATTTGGATCAAGAGCCGCTATATAACTTGAAAACAGTGATGACGAGTACAATATAGCTAGGGGAAAGAGTAAGGGTCTAAGGGAGTACAAGACTAAATTTTCACAGCAATCTCAACAGCTACAAAGAGAAGCAGCTGAGGGGTTGATTGGCTCTCAACATCAGACTGAACCTAATCAACAAGCTACCGGGACATTTGAAATAATTCCTTATCAGAGTGATTATGAGAATAGTGCTGAGGAGATTGATACCCCCCAGATAGTGGTGATGAGGATCTAGAAGCTGGAAGAAAAAGGAGATCTCTTCTAGTTAGCCCACAGATTGTCTTCCCAATTTAATTTTAGTGGAAAGTTGGTCTGAAATTTGCAAATAGAGAAGATTTTAGAGATGCTGTAGCAAAATATGTTGTGTTTCAAGGTAGAAATCTGTTTTGTACAATCAGTAACCAAAAAAGACAGCAGAGGTTAGGAGTGAAGTGTGTAGAAGGTTGCTCCTTCTATGTATATGCATCCTGGGACAGTAGAAGGGCAACCATTGTGGTGAAGAGTGTTTCTGGTGATCATACCTGTCATCGAAACATGAAGAAGAATAGACAACTTAAAGCTAGTTGGGTTGCAAAACAGTTTCTTGATGTGTTTAAAACAAGACCACATTGGCCTGCAAAAGAAATCATGGATTCTATTAGAAAAGCATATAAGGTTTTGGTTAAAAGGGACTTCGCTTACAAAGTAAAGTATGCTGCTCACAAGCTTTTACATGGATCTATGTATGACCATTACAAGAAGGTGGGAGGTTATTTGCCTGGTGTCAAAGCTTCTAGCCCACTAACAGATTTGGAGTTGGTCAGTGACATATCAAAGCCCCCCCCCTGTTTTCCAAAGGTTGTACACATGTTTTGAAGGGTTGAAAAGAGGTTGGAAAGAGGGTTGTAGAAAAGTTTTGTGTGTTGATGCTTGTTTTATAAAAACTTTCCTAGGTGGACAACTTTTAGGTGCTGTTGGAAGGGACTCGAATGACCGAATGTATCCAGTGGCATGGGCCATTGTTGAGGGTGAAAACAACCTCTCCTCGGAGTGGTTCTTTCTTTCTGGTTCTTTCTTTCTGCATCTTCAGTCAAGCCTAGAATTAGGTGAAGGAGACAACATTACTATCATTTGTGATGAGCATCAGGTAAAGGTTTAATTCTTTATGCCTTTAACATATAGCCTTACAATTCTTGATTTGCTTACATAATGCATGATTTCAATTATAAATGTTTAATCCTTGTTGCTCGCTATTTGTTTGTGATTTTGTAGTTAATCTTGAATGCGGTGTCTATTGTCTTGCCAAGGGCAGAACATAGGCACCTGACACATTTTTGTCCTATGGCGCAAGTCTTACAGAGGTGATGAGATGAAACTCTTATTCTGGAAAATTGCCAAGTCATACAACATGGCAGATTGCACAGATGCACTCCAAGAATTATCTGAATTGAACATTGAAGCTGGTGAGTCCTTCCAAGGGTACAATCCTAAGTTATTTTGTAGAGCTTTTCTGAAGACAACAATTAAGACTGATGCCGTTACAAGTAATATGGCAAAAACCTTCAATGGATATATAATTAGTGCCAGGACTAAACATATCATCTACATGTTAGAAGAGATTAGAACTGCCCTCATGCAAAGATTAGTGAAAAAAAGGCAAGAAATGGAGAAGGCTACTTCTATTCTTTGTCCAAAGCTGGACAAGGAAAAAGATAAGGCCTCACAGTGTGAAGTCATACCATCAACAAACAACCTTTTCAATGTCACTACTTAGATTAACTTGTTGTTGATTTGCAAGCAAGAACATGCACCAGCAGAAAATGGGACATGCTTGGAATCCCTTGCTGCCATGATGTTGCATGTATTTACTTCCAAAATAAGGAAGCTGAAGTGTTTGTTGACCATTGTTATAGAAGAGACAGTTATTTGAAGGCTTACTCAGGTTTTAATTCTCATTCTTTTATCTAAATTATTACAATTTATGATGTTGAGTATGATGGTAAAGTAGTTGTTCTTGGATGTAGGTTCAACACCTCCTGTAGAAGGAGAAAGGCACTGTTAGACCCACCTCCTATTAAAATTGGGCCAGGTCGACCTAGAAAGAATAGGATCAAGGATCCATTTGAGAACCCCAAACAACGTGGCACATTGACAAAGACTGGTGTAGAGATGACTTGCAGTGTTTGTCTTGGCAAAGGGCATAACAAGCGAAGATGCCCTAATAAGGACACATCAGCTGCAAGAGAGCCACCATCCAAAAAGCCTAGGGGAAGGCCTAGAAAGGATGCCCAGCCACCTCACTCATCCACCACTTCTTCTGTTGGTGTTGGTCCTGTACATTACTCAGCTGCTCAACCTAGCCAATTAGGAAGAGGTGAAAGAACTATAAGGGGGGTTAGAGGCCCAAGGGGAGGAAGCACATCTTCTATAAGAAGAGGAACCACAATTGCAAGCAGGGAGAGGTAACAGGGAGGGGAAGAAATCAGGTAGTCTTACTTCAACTCACTTTAATTTGTTTTTTAAGTTTATGGTTTTGATGTAGTTGTCTCATGCTTTTGTTATTGCACAACAGTTGCCAAAGGGTGTTGGTGTTAGAATTGCACAAGATTGATCAGTACTCACATCTACTACGGGTAGAGGGAGGGCAAGATCAGCCACACAACAGCTTGGGTTTCAATGACAATCAAGCCAAGCATCAACTGTTTTGGAGCCAACTCAGTAGTTTAAGTATTAAGGATTATATAGTTATAATATGCATCACTAAGTACTACATTTTGTGTATGCTACTAGATTCGGATGTTAACTTACCTTTTTGGATGTTAAATTAGTTTTTGGAAGTTAACTTGTATTGTACTACAAAATATTTGATTGTTTTTTGATGTTAACTTTATTGCATAATATCAAACTTCAAACATTCAAAAGCTTATTTTTTGGAATTGTATTACTTCAAACTTCCCCTAGATGTTGACGACGAACCAACATACCCAGCAGAATAATGGTGTCTTCCTGCCATTAGGGCTTTTGCAAGAGAGAAGAGAAGAATTGGGAAGCACGGGAAATAACGTAAACAATTAGGGAAGCAGGGATTATAAGGTTTTTAAAAGGAAAAAGGAAGAAAAAATAAAAATATATTAATTCAGCCAACGTTAGTGACAACGTCATACATGAAAACCTGCTACAGTAGTTTGTTTTTTTTTTTTTTTTTACCTGTAAGGACCAATAAAAGTGAATATATATAAAAGTTGGGATTAATCGATAATAATTGATAGTTGGGATTAATATAAGCGAATGGGTGAAAGTTGGCATTATTATAACCAATTTTTACTAAAAAAAATGGTTATAACTTTATATACAGAATTTAATAATTTATAAATTATATATCAAGAGATATAGCTTGAATAAGTCTTTGGAACAAGATCCATAGCTTGAATAACAAGATCCAATAGCAAGGGTAAGACTGTGTGTGTGTGTGTGTGTGTGTGTGGGGGGGGGGGGGGTTTCGTAGACAGTAGATATATATATGCACTTTGCTAAAAAAAATGCCTGGTTAATTGACATACGTAAGTGGAGGCCTCATTTTCGCAGCAATGTGTGGAGAAAACTGCCTCACAGTTCTAGTTACCTTCTCATTGAATGTACCTGCAAAGCTGAAAAACAAGGATAGGCAACATTTAACATAGCTAAACCAGAAACAAACAAACGCACTCATGAGAAGTGAGTTATTTTGAACAGAAAACTTGTGTCAGTGAAACTAAAACAGATGCCATCTTTATTTGGCTCCCTTAAACTGACTCTAAACAAAGTGACAGCGAGAAGCCAGAATTCGAGTGATACCAGGAAATGACTTCCAAAAAGAAAAAGAACCTAGGGGATAGAATTCTGTTAGCTTGCACGCGGCAAGTCCCAATGTCAAAAGAAAATAGAAATTTTCTGCAGATTTCTGTCCAAAACAATTTACATTTGACAGGGAATATATACAAAAGAAGATACGTAAAATGGTGGAATAAATAGATACAGCTTTCTTTATTTTAAAATGTAAGGCAAAAATAGGCAAAAATAGCTTGAAGGGTTTTCTCGATATATAGACATAATCATAGTCACAAAACCACCTAGAACAGGTAAGGCCGTGCTTCCAGAGTTACAATAATCTCAATATGTATTGATAAAATCTAAAGTGACAAATCCAACTACAAGAGGTCGGTAGCTATTTGAAACTTGAAGCATCGTGATCTTAGAAAAATCATAGTAGCAAACGCACTTACAAGGCTACAAGAGGTGGATAGCTATTTAAAATTTGAAGCATTGTGATCTTATAAAGAATATAGTAACAAAATTCTGTGAAAACGCATTTGATATAAATCAATGACCACATTCTTATATTTTCTCGTTTTCTTTTTAGTTCTACCATTTTTAGTTTGCACGTCTGTAAACACACAAAAATTAGAAAAAGTTGAAATTTTGAAAATACGTATTGAGACGATCCAAAAAAATTCTGGATGACTGTTTTTCATAGGAACAAATGATACAAGATGGTCCAAGTGAAGTATGTGCATAGTGTCAAAAGTCAAAATAGTAGAGCAAAAAAATAGAAGTACTATTCATCAAGATATTTTCTATTGTCAAAGTTTGATTCAGAAAATCTAAAAGAGCAGGTGATTTATAATACTTCTATAAAGAAGAAGTAGAATTTCTTTAGAACCAGTTAGATAGTTTATTCTACTCATTATTTTACAATCTTCAGATCAGTGACAGCTTCTAGGACAGATGACGTTTTGGCATATAATAATAAAGAGTAAAAAGCTACAAATGAAAAGCTAAAATCATTGATCAACAAACCTGTCATTCAGAACAGCAATGGTAAGAGCTGTTAAGGCAGCAGCAACAATTGCAAGTGGCCTCCTAAGAAAGCCCAAGCCTACAATAAAAGGTAAAGGCATAAAAGTACAATGGAAGCACAGCAAGGAACAAACACTTCAACTAAATGATAAATCTTAGGTTAAACAAAATCACAATTTATATACTCACCAAGAATGAAGATAATCATGACAAAGTAGTTGGTCCGATAGCTGTCACACACAAAATTGAAACAAAATTTCATATCAGCAAATATGATAGAACCCAAGTATTACTACTTTTAAACACCTGACCCAACATGTGTCAACTGTCAAGTACTGGAAGAAAATGGACAATAGTGAGGTGCAAAGGTTTTTCATGCTTATAGAGGTGTTCTATGGACAACTAATATGATAGTTTATTAGAAAGATATACAAAGGCATCATTAGCATAAGGAGGCTTGAGACAGTTAAAAAATCTTAAATATCTAAAGCTGAAGCGAGTAAGCGTCAAGGAGAACAAGATATACAAGCAGTGATGCCCACAAGTTAAGTGATGCTCCAAATGACACACTTAAATTCAACTATAAAACACATCCAGAAAGATATCTAAAAGCTTCATTTTTTTATTTTTTTGAAACGGTTATCTAAAAGCTTCACGCAATCCAGCTGCACATGCATCACCAGCAACTTCTATACAACTAATACAACTAATACAGCCTACAAGCAGATATAGGCCAGCCTTAAATTCTTAGGCTGACAGTACCAATATAAATTTCATTTACTGCTCAACCATGACCACATAAAGACACAACATTGCAATGAAGCACATTCTGTGATACCCAATCACCGGAGACCAAAATTCAACTAATATTTGTTGCCACCATTTATGATTGCCTATGAAATATGCCATTAGGGATTTTAATTGTTCTTGCTTATCATATAGACTTGTGAAGAAAGAAGGGAGGAGGCCTAGACTATATAAGGCGTAAGGTATAAGAACTAAGCTTTCAGTTCAACAATAAGCGACTTATTTCAAGGTTTTGATTATTATTTAGTCTAGAGGTGTTATAAGTCACATTAATCCTTTAATGTGTTGTAACTGTCCAATAAGGTCAAGACGAGGTTCTAAATATTGGTTATGTTGCCGTGGTGATTGGGTATCACAGAATGTGCTTTATTGCAATGTTGTGTCTTTATGTGGTCATGGTTGAGCAGTAATTGAAATTTATAATGGCATATTTCATAGGCAACCATAAACTCCGACACCACATCTCTGGTCTCCGGTGCCGGCGCGCAATCTTCAGGTGTGCTTTCTCTTTCTTCGATATTCTTCTCTTCCTCTTTGTTTATTTTCTTTTTTTGAAGGAAGTATGTCGATTTCTTTTCTTTTTTACAGCGGTAGAGGGGGGACCCACTCCCTTTATCTTTTTTTGAGATGCTGACAGAGGAAGTCAAGTGTTTTCCTTTTTTTCCTTTCTGTTTTTTTCTTTTACCTTACATTTTGTCATATTTCCTTTTCTTCTTGAGGCTCACTCCTGCCCTCCCAGATCCTCTTAAAAAAAAGCAACTGATCATATTGGTTTTTTCTTTCCAAAAATAAAATAAAAACACAGTTATTTTTAGTTAATTACAGTAGCTGACAAGTAGCTAATAATATTTAATTACACCAGCTTATAATTTTAAAAATTATTAAGCTATTTTGAGCATATAATATATTCTGTAATAAATTATAGAGGTTTTTTGAGCCAAAAGTGCGCCTCGCGCACCTTCGCCTTGCGCCTCTCTTCACCTCGCGCCTTTTAAAACTAAGGTCCTAAATCTTGATCACTAGGAAAAATGGTGGGAACAACCAACACCAAGACAATCGAGTAATTACAGTTCGACTTTTCATCGCTGCAAGCTACCATCACTGATGAGGTAGCTTCGACTGTCACTGCACCAAAGTGATGCAAAACCAGCTGTTGTGACAAGCATGGAGAAGGCGTCTTAGAGGCTGAGTGAGGATCTCCATAAGAAGCTAGTGAGGTTGGAAGGGAGGATTGATATATCTCGAGCTCATTGAGACAGAATGATCAAGTAATTCTGATTGAATCAACTGAAACTTCAATATGAGGAATAAGTTCGTGTTAGTCGTATTGTAAAAAACTTTTCAAAGTTAGCGAACCGAATTTCCCCGTTTTGGAAGGGTAATTTTGGAAACACGGAGATTGCACTCGATTCAACCGAAATCGTCCACATCAGTCGTTCCCGCTGAAAAAACATGCTAAGTTCTTCAAAGATATATTTTCCCCTGTCTCATTTAAATAGAGAGAGAAGAACGAATTTTAGAGGAAAGATAACTCTAGTTCTACGAAAAAAGAGGAGAGAGAGTGGGTAGGGGGTGTCTGGTACATGTTTTAGAGATAAGCATGGTGGAGATAGTGGCGATGGATTTGGGGACACCTTCTAAGGGGGTTATTTTTTGGGTGGTGGCTTGGAAGTATAAGAAATAGATCTTCCCTTACAATCTGGTTAAGACTCTCATGCGTGGATCCTTTGCACGGAGCGTCATTTCCACTTTTACTATTAGACGACTTTGGAGAAATTGTAGGCGGTCGTGGTGTTGGAAGGGGATGCGTTACTATGGTTTTAGCGGGAGCAAGGCAGGAAACCCATCCTAAGATGACGGGAACTGAAGGATCTTCTCCTTCGACAACCACTTAGATCATTGACATCATTCTCAAGTGAATGCAGTGGTGGAGTACCGGCATAAGTTTATTAAATTGTTAGCTCCCCTCACTCGTGCTTCATAAGAAATAGCTTAAGGACACTACTTGATATTCGGGCTGAGGTGAGGATGTTGGGTTCCCGTTCTCTCGACCATCCTATGGACCTTTCTATTAAGGTTGAAGATAAGTTGAAATTGGGCCTTAAGAGGAGATTTGGGTCGTATTTGTCTCAAAGTGTCGAAAATTCCCAATCATATTCACACAATTCCAACCCACCATCTTATTCCCACGTTCGAGTGCCAACAATCTTAGAAGTGCCACATCCCCATCTTACTCTAGACCTATGGGAGAAATAAAGAGATCAAGTGAGAAAGAACTTCAATACAAACGTGAGAAAGGATTTTGCTTAAAATATGATGATAAATGGAATATTGGGCATAAGTGTATGAGGAGGGAGTTAAGTAGAGTGAGAAGATGATGAATTGTTTCCATGGGAGATGAAATGAGCAATGAGTATGACAGAGACAATGAGAACTGTGTAGTAGAGTAAAGAAATGGGCTATGACAATGAAGTATGTAACAAGAAGAGAAGAAGCATGTTGGAAACTAAATAATAAAAAAATCAAATCACACCATCTCTGTAATAAGTGAATGCCTCTTTTTCTCCTGAAGTTGTCGGAATTATTCGTAATAAGATATTGGCCACAATTGAAAAGGTCTTATCAATAGAATTTCCATTTATCCGCGATCTAGGCATAGGTATCAATCCATTCTAAAATTCTTCTCATTACCCCTTGTGAGAAAACGATTACACAAAAAAGGATTTGTAGTGTAGGAAATAACATAAAAACAGATTCATTTACAAACCAAAAAATTAAGAGAGAATTGTGTAGTAAGAGAGAGTCTTGGGAGAGTCTCACCCTCTCAAAAGAGAAGAAATCACTACAACTTACTATCCTTCACCCTAATTTCCACTTATTTATATTTTTCCTAGCACAAAAACCACCCTAGTGTCCTCCAATAAAGATGACCAAACAGTTTGGGCCCAATGATTAAAATTTGATTTTAAGTTTCCTATTATGAGTTCTCATAAGTCATCAACACATGAGGAGTACAAATATGACTAATTTTAAGTTCATTATAACACCTATATCATCTTCTTTCTACCTTTCTAAAATCTTAAAACCCATAAACAGCAACCCGCAATGATAAAGAATAGACACTTAACTCTATCGTCTCCATTATATTAAAAAGAACTCACTCCCTTCCATCTTATCTGTACACTTAACGAACTTCTTCTATCATTTGCTACTCAGAATTTCACTGCCATATTAGACATATAGTTCCGCAAAAATGTAATATTACTTGGTTTTTCAATACCCATGCAATGCCTTACAATACACCTAAAAAGGAGTGGAGAATGCACCCCAGAAAAAAAGAAAACAGAGCAATCACATAGTTTTCCCTGCTAGAGTAAAGAAGGCTAACTTTTTGGCAACGATTGGAGCAAATTCAAAGCTACAAACAAAGAGCTTCAAAATTTTGCGAGCACACGCTTGTAGTACAACTAAAAAAGAGAGAGTGGAAACTGGAGAATGCACCCATATTTAAATAAAAAAAAAAAAAAAAAGCAATCACATAGTCTTCCCTGCTCAATTAAAGAACGGTATCTTATTTGCAATAGTTCGAGCAAATACATCTCATCACAAAATCAATCACTTTCCAGCTTCAATTTCAAAGTGAAACAAATTGCAGATTTCGAAGATGAAGAAAAGAAAACTTACTAGTAAAGATTGCATTTGAGGCGACTGTTCCATTTGGGATAAGAACGAGGAAGAGTGAATCTGGAAAAGAATTCAGAAAAGGGTCGAGGTGGAGACGACCAATCAACTTCTCTCAAAGCGTCGATCAGATCTTCCGCTGTTACGCTTCCCCAATCCATTGTTGAATTATCCAAATCAATTTCCCAACTATTTCCTGCTATAAGAACTGATTAATCAGAGTAGCTTGTAGTAGAAGAACAAACCCTAGAGGAGAGAGAAAGAGGTGGCTGATTAGGAGGGAGAGATCTATGATCAAATTCACTCCGACGATCCCAGGAGACCTGTCAAATGCCGTAAATTCGAAGGTGCAAAATATAGTTTTCATTTTTATTTTTGGATGTCTATTCCATTTTCATATTTAGTTCTACATTTTTTTTATAATTTGTCTAGGAAATCATGTCTCATCATTTATTTATTTCTTGAATTTTTTTTCTTTGTTTATTCAGCTAAAATATTAGAATTAATGTTTTTTTACCAATTATTCTTCATTCTGTCTCCTAAAATCATTTTTTCTCATACAACATTTATTTAAATAAACAAAAAATTGTTACTATTCCTTTTAGATTCTACTTGCATAAATTACCATGAAAAAAAGGAAATGGGAACTATATTTTGGGACGAATGGAGTATTTTACGGTTTTCACCAATTCTTAATGTTTTAAAAATTCACCATATACCTTGATTTTTCCATATTGTTTACCACTTACCCTTTTCGTTAACGGTCGTTAAGTCGGCGTTAGTTTGAAACTTAATGTACCATATACCCTTTCCTGTAAACTTATTTCACCAAATACCCTTTGATGCTCGACGACTATTTTTTCAGATTTAAAAAGCTAGTCGTTGGGTTTTAGCTTATAAATACAATAGGTTTTTTTACTGTTTAGCATCCCATTTTTTAACAGCAATTGCTTCACTTTAATGTAATGAGTTCACATACTAAAAGCTCCTCCTTTTCTCATGAATTTTCATATGTTAAGGTCCCTAATTGTTACTGTAATTGTAGAAGAAGAGTTAGCATTCGAATTCAGAGATAGCAACAAATCCAAGCAGGCTACACTATAGTGTGATGATTGCAACAACTTCAATGGTGCAAAGGGACATTTGAGCAGATTTACAACACCCAACAAGAATATATGAGCAGGGGAAGCAGGCTTATGTTAGGACATAATAGAGGAAGAAGACGGTGCAGCAAGTAGCCACTTGAGAGAAGAAGTGAAGCAACTTAGGAAGAAAGTTAAACAACAACAAAAATGAATGACATCAACAAGTATAATAGGGCTAATCATGTGTGTGGTGCTAATATTTGTAATCTTCAAGTGAAGCACATAGTTATAATGTTTAGTTCAAAAAGATAATTACCACCTATTTGCTTTACAAAGTAGTATGGCCTCTAACATTGTAATCCAATTTGCAACTTTCCTTTCAAAAAAAAAGATTTGCAACTTGATGCACAAAAAATGAATGTTTTGGCTTGCTTGCATATGTAATGAGTGTTATACAAAAAGTTATATTGTTAAATTCTAACCCCAAAGAATTGTGCAAAAGGACAGTAATCACTTCTTGGCCCTCTTAGGTGGTGCTTGGCTTGTAAAAGCTGCATCTGCCTTTCCTCTTCCTTTTATCAATTCCAAAAAACCTGTAATTGTGGCATACTTCCTTCTATTTTTTTGCACCTAACACTAGTGGAAAAAACCTTATATATCACTTAGTAACAGATGCGGTTTTTGTAAAACCGCATCCGAAAATCAACCAAAAAATGTGAGAAAATTTTGGCAAACAAAATCTGATGCGGTTCATGGGACCGCATCCGAAAATCGTTCCATGAAACAACCCATGAAACAACATTCGCAGCCCAAATCCTACATTCACTTAAACCTAAAGCGCGGCCCAAATTCCACCTCATTTCATTTCGTCCTAAAGCGCGGCCCATTCTCTTCCCTATCTCCTATATTCATTTCGTCACTCCTCAAACCCTAACTCCCTCCTCCCTACACCTCCCTCACACACATCCCCAACCACTTCCCCAAACCCTAACTCCCTCCTATCTACTCTTCCCTCACAGCCAAAATTCTCACTCACCTCTCTCCCTCCTCTCTACTCTTCCCTCACAAAATGAATGAATCGCGAAGAAATTAGAACGAATTAAGAACAAATGAATCGCAATTAAGAAGATCGAATAAGAAGGGTGAAAATGAAGAACAAAATGGAGAGCGAATATTGAAGATCGAAAATGAAGAACAAAATGACGAGAGAACCGAAGAACGAATAATCGAAGATACACAAGAAATTGGTTCGTTTGAGTTTTTATGGGATTTAGTTTTTGGATCTGGTTTTAGGTGTTTTTTCCGTTTATTTTGGATTTTGTTTTTAGATCTGTTTTGGTTTTTGTTGTAGCCTAAAAATCAGCGCCTACCAAGCTGACACGTGGCCTCATCAGAGCCCTACATGTGGCATACGCTTGTGAAGGCAAAGTACAAAAGGCCAACAGCTTGCAGGGCTAAAAGTACGTTTTCCTGAAGGAAGAGTACTAAAAGTCCTTTTAATGGCCCAAAAGTTGTACTTAGGCCCAGCAAGAATAGTCTGCACCTTTGTATGAAAGTGAGGTGTACTGACCAATCAATCACTGCCACGTGTCACCATCTTATTGATTAGCCAATCAGATGCTCCCAAATTAGGGTGACATCAAGGTACAACAGTCATTTCAAACAGTATAAATAGTCCTTGATTTCAGGGTGAAAGGTACGTTTTTCCAGAGCATATAGTACTGTTACTCTGTCATAAATTCTTCTCTCTCTCTCTCTACTTTCTCTCTCTAAAAGTTCCTTTACATCCCTGACATCTGACTTAAGCATCGGAGGGGGAAATACCACCCAAACCTCCAGGGTGGGTCCCTTTTTGCAGGTTGCTGGTCAGGAGTTAGCATCGGGATTCGAGCCAATCATTGCTGCACAAGTCTTCAGTTTTGAGAACCTATCTTTGGGAGTTGTTGTATTGGTTTACCAGTTTTACACTACATAACATTTGGCGCCGTCTGTGGGGAGACGCAGTAAAGACGGATTGTCATTCATCGAATGTCGCAAGGAACAGAATTTTAGAATTCAGGTAGAAGACACTGTGGATGAGGAAAGGCCGCCTCGTGGACGAGATCATGGCCATGCTGCCGTCCATCTGGAGGGTAGGACTGTAACTCCAGTCATCCAGGAGAATCTAGACCGTCCAGTGACAGCTGGTCACTTGGAGAATGTGTTGAACGACTTCCAGACAAGAATGGCCGCTGTCATGGAGGAGCAGATCAAGAACAATATGTTGTTCTTTCAGCTGAATCCAGGAGGAGAGATGGCTGCACCGCTCAAAGGGCGATCCCAGGAGGGTCGTCCAGGACCTAGTCGGCCACTTCGGCCAGAATTGACTAGGCCGCCTTCCAAAGGAAAGCAGCCTGCTGTTAGTGATTCTAGGAGGAAGATGGACTGGAGACTGGTAGTCCGTCCAGCAGATAATATCCCTCCTACTGGTCACATGATGGAGACTGGTGCTAGGGAGTATTTGGAGGCTAAGAGGACGACAGCTCAGCAACGTTCAGCCTCTGGCTCCACGCCGTATATGAAGGATCCGTCCTTAAGACTCCCGTCCAGAACAGTGGCACGAAGCCGTGGACCATCAGCTTTTCAGCCAAGGCAGGAAAAGACAGTTTTGCAGCCAATGGTGTAAGGCGTCAAGCCTTAGCTAACACCTCATCTAATCCGGTACTAAAAGAGTACCGTCAGGAGCACATACCCATTGAGGGTCAGGTTGCGGCACTCCAGATCAATTGGCCAACTCCTTTCTCGGTCAGGATTATGGAGTCCCCTCCTTTCCCAAAGGTTAAGCTCCCAAATTGAACCTTTCGACGGAACTACTGATCCGGACGATCACCTATCAGCTTAAAGCATCAGATGTATGTCCAAGGAGTGGACGATGCTACTTGGTGTAAGAATTTTCCAGCTACTTTGAAGGGGGTAGCCAAAAATGGTTTAACAACTTGCCACCTAACTCAGTGAATAATTTTACTGAACTTAGCATTCTATTCACCAGTCATTTTGTGGCTAATCGTCAAGAACAAAAGACAAGCATGCACTTGGGTAAAGTCATCCAAGGTCCTAAGGAGGCATTGAGAGGTTATGTGAAGAGATTCAATCTAGAAGCATTGCAGATCCAAGATCTAAATGCAGGTGTGGCATTTGACGCCTTCATCAGGGGTTTAAGACCAGGAAGTTTTAAGTTTGATTTGGTAAAGAAGAAAATCATACCTTGACGGAAGCTTGAAGGAAGCTGAGGCATTCATTCATGCCACAGAGGTGTGTGCTGAGGCAAAGCAGCCAGAAGTGAAGAAAGCTGAGGAAGCTGTTCAGCCAAAGAAGAATCCGCCCAAAAAGGCTGAGACTTGGGCAATGACTTCTGTGACCACCTCGTCCAAAAGAAGCAGGCGATCTGAGCCGGCGGCCTCAGTTGAACCAATAGAGTTCAACAAAGATCAATATTCCATTTTGATGGAAATAAAGGATCAGCATGAGCTAAAGGCGCGGCCGAAATGAAGACGCCTTACCGTAACAGGGATAAAAGCAAGTATTGTCACTTCCACAAGGATTGTGGGCATGAAACCAATGAATGCAAACACTTGAAGAGAGCGCTAGAAGAGTTGGCTCGAAAAGGTAAGATGAACAATTACCTACCTTCGTCAGGAAGGAAGTTCCAGAAAAGAGATAACCGTCAAGGAAGGAAGATGGACGGAGATAGCACGGATGATGATGTCGTAATGGTCATCTCAGGAGGATTTGCGGCTGGAGGTCCAACAAATCGGGCCACAAAAACTATTTAAGGGAGCTCAGTCAGGTTATGCTCACTAACCAGGCCGAGTCTGATCCTTTTCCAAAAATAGTGGTCAGCGAGCTGGACAGCGGAAAGATAAGGACGCCGCATGATGATCCACTAGTTGTGGAAATGAAGATTGCCAACCTAAGGGTTAGCGAATTCTGATTGATACTGGAAGCTCCACTGATATAATCAGTGCTGATTGTTTGTCTCGCTTGAAGTTTGATAAAAATGATTTGATGCCGGTAAATCATCCTATAATTGGTTTTGGCGGAGGGGTCATCCATCCCATGAGGACTGTCACTCTGCCCGTCAGGGTAGGGGAAAAAGATGCTGCCAGGACGTTTTTGTGAAATTTCTGGTAGTACGAGACTTGACCGCTTATAATGTCATTCTCGGACGACCTACCTTGAATCACATCAAGGCTGTCATTGTGACCCACCTGATGTTAATGAAGTTTGAGTGTGATGGAGGAAAGATTGGATCTCTCTATGGAGATCAGCAAGCTGCTAGAGAATGCTACCTCACCACTCTTAAACCATCATCATGGAAAAAGAAGGCAGAGCGTCCAAAGGACAAGGAGGATGATCCGGCCGAGAAAGTGAAAGGCCAAATTGTTGAGCTTAAGCAAGAAGTTGAGAAGGTCCAAGAGATACCTCTAACTGAAAGCAATCCGTCCATGCTTTTGCCCAGCAAGAAGAGAAAGTGTTTGGCAATCAAAGAAGAAAAACATTCATCTGAAGAGATCATGGCTATAATGAATCTGGGACTAGAACGTCCAGAGCCGGTGGAAAGTCCAGTAGAGATTTGCTTGAATCCAGAGCGTCCGGAAAGGACATTGAAAATTGGATCGGTTTTGAGATCAGAGATTCAGGACGCCTTAGTTGCGTTGCTGCGAGAATTCGAAGATGTGTTTGCCTATGCTGTAGAGGAGATGCCTGGGATAGACCCTGAGGTGGCCGTCCATAAGCTCAACATTGAGCCGGGGCAAAAGCCTATTCGGCAGAAAAAGAGGCACCTGGCGCCGGCCAGAAATAAGGCCGTTGATGAAGAAGTCCAAAAGCTTCTTAAGTTTAAGTTCATCCGGGAAACACATTACCCAGATTGGGTAGCAAATGTTGTGATGGTTCCAAAGCCGAATGGCACTTGGAGAATGTGCGTTGATTATACGGACTAAAGGCTTGTCCTAAGGACAGCTTTCCGTTCCTAAAATTGATCGTCTGGTGGATTCAACGGCCGGCCATGCCCTTGCTGATTTCATGGACGCCTATTCCGGCTTCCACCAGATTCCTATGTGGCCGGATGATCAAGATAAGACTTCCTTCATTACTGAGAAAGGATTGTATGGATGGCTCAGAATGCCCTTCGGCCTAAGAAATGCGCCAGCCACATTTCAGAGGCTCATTAATACGTGTTTCAGCCGCAGCTTGGGCGAAATATGGAAGCCTATATCGACGACATGATCGTCAAGAGTAAAGAAGGAAAGATCATCTGGAGATCTGAGGGAAACCTTCCTCACTTTGAGGAAATTTAAGTTGAAGCTCAATCCGCAGAAATGTGTGTTCGGCGTAGTTGCTGGGAAATTTCTGGGATTTTTGGTTGATCAGAGAGGGATTGAGGCAAATCCCGATAAAATTCAAGCCATTATGAATATGTCTTCGCCGTCCAAAGTCAAAGAAGTTCAGCGGTTGACGGGCTGTTTGGCTGCTCTTGGACGGTTTCTTCGAAATCAGGGGACAAATGTCACCATTTCTTTGCAACTATCAAGAAGAATGCCAAGTTTGAGTGGTCGGAAGAGGCTGAGGTGGCGCTTCAGCAAGTAAAAGATCATCTTCGGCAGCTGCCTAGATTGATCAGTCCGGCCGAAGGAGAAAAATTGTACGTTTACCTGGCCGTATCACTTTCGCGGTAAGTGTTCTCTTGGCTGAGAGAGACGCAGTGCAAATACCCGTCTACTTTGTGAGCCATGTATCGAAGGATGCATAAAGCAGGTATTCGTCCATTGAGAAGTTCGGTCTGGCTCTGTTGATGGCCAGCCGGAAGTTAAGGCCTTACTTCCTAGCTCACAACATTCTCGTTTATACTGATCAGCCGCTGAGGCAAGTACTGCATAAAATGGATGCTTCTGGCCGGATGTTAAAGTGGGCCGTTGAGCTCAATATGTTTGATCTAACATTTGAGCCTCGGAAGGCAATCAAAGGGCAAGCCTTGGCTGATTTCATTGTAGAACTTACCCGGCCAACTATAGAACCCGTCCAAGATCCGACAGAGGGAAAGCATCATTGGACCTTAATAGTAGATGGATCCTCAACTGCGAATGGATGTGGGGCAGGGATTATCTTTCAGTCCCAGAAGGGGATAAGTTTGAATATGCAATAAAGTTTAAGTTCCAGGCGTTCAACAATGAAGCAGAGTATGAAGCTCTCTTCGCAAAGCGGCTGGAGCCTTGGAAATTGAAGCTAAAACTGACTCTCTGCTGGTCGTCAGTCAGGTCAATGGTGAGTTTGAATGCAAGGAAGCGTCCATGAGCAAGTATATGAAATTAGTTAAGGAAGAGATCAAGTCTTTGAGAAGGTTCGTCCTAGATCAAGTGCCCAGATCAGAGAACCATCAGGCTGATGCCCTTTCTAAGCTGGCCAGCTCGGCTGAGGGAGATGGTCCTAGAACAGTCTTCTAGGAGGTAAAAGCGGCCAAGAGCATTGAGGCCGGAGAAGTTCTGTTTCTCAGCCGAGAAGATGAGTGGATGAGCCCAATCATTGAATTTAAGAAAACTGGCCGTTTGCCTCTTGACCCAATTGAAGCTAAGTATGTGAAAGCAAGGGACAAGTGGTTTGAGTTGTGGAATGAGACTCTATACAAGAAATCCTACAATCGGCCTCTTCTCAAATGCATCAGCCGAAAGGAAGGTCTGGACGTTTTAAAGGAGTTGCATGAGGGAGCTTGTGCTTCCACATTGGAGGAAGAGCTTTGGCAGAAAAGGCTCTCAGGACGGGCTACTTTTGGCCGTCCTTAAAGAAGACGCCCTGCTATAGCCAAGAAATGTGATAGTTGCCAAAAGCATGGTAATATCTATCAAAAGCCGTCCAATTACTTGACTCCATTCTCTTTCCTCTTCCCTTTGCTAAATGGGGATGGACATCCTTGGGCCTTTTCCTATTGCTGCCGGCCAGAAGAAATTTGTAATAGTAGCTGTGGACTACTTTACAAAATGGGTTGAAGCTGAAGCATTAAGGGGCATCACCACTAATGACGTCAAAGGGTTCATCTGGAAGAACTTGATTACAAGGTTTGGGATGCCCCAGTCGATCGTCTTTGATAATGGGCCACAATTTGAGACACCGAAGCTCCGTCAATGGTTGGCTGACCAAGGAATCAAGGCTCACTTTGCCGCAGTAGCTCATCCACAGGCTAATGGGCAAGTTGAGGCTTTTAACAAGATTCTTTCGGCCGGGATAAAAAGAAGTTGGACAATGCAAAGGGGCTTTGGGTAGAAGAATTGCAGCTGGTCTTATGGTCAATAAGGACAACGGCCAAGAATTCCACAGGAGAGACTCCTTTTATGATGGTCTATGGCTCTGAGGCCGTCCTTCCTATTGAGGTTGAAGAACCCATTAAGAGTAATGATGTACTCAGAAGATGCTAACTGGGCAGCTCTTAGGACGGCTTTGGACTTAGTTCCTGAAGTCAGGGGCAATGCTTTGCTGAGAATGCAACTATACAAGTTGAGAATGGCAAGGGACTTCAACAAAAGAGTTGCAAGGCGTCCGTTAAAGCTGGGAGACCTCGTCTTGAAAAATGGAAGCGGTCGGCCGAGCCAAAGAGTTAGGCAAGCTTACCCCTAACTGGGAAGGACCTTACAAAATAATCGAAGTAGTTCAGAATGGCACCTTTCGTCTAGAAGGTTTGGACGGACGTCCCATTCCTAGGACGTGGAATTCTGACACTTTGAAGAAATACTTTGTTTAGGGCATCCTGCTAAATTGTAATCTTTTACTAATGCATTACAAGAAAAAGTAGAATGTATACATGTATCTTGACTATTCGTCAAGCAAACTTCATATAATACAGTTCTACTTCTCTATGACTTTGTTTGATTTATTTGTTTAAAGTTATATACTATCGTCCAAAGTCAATTAATTTAACAAAGCAAAAAGACAATGCACCTTTCATTAGGAGGTCGGCCGAATAGTTATCGTCCTTAAATGGATAAATATGTAAGATTTGGCCGGTTGTTTACTTAAAGAGTTAAACATCTCCTGAACAAGGTCGGCTGGAATTAGGACGCCTTAGTAAAGGTATCTTACTTTCCGTCTAAAGCCAAAAACTTCGAAATAAAACCTTAGTAAAGGAACAAGTTATTTCATAATTTAACAAAGATGGACGAGTTACAATCATTCTTAGAAAAACGTCCAAGTTATTTAAAAATTATCCTCTTAACTCCTTCTTGAACAGGAAAGTTATAAAAACTCCTCGTCCAAGAAGGGGGGCATATAGGGGCATAATTTATAAATTGACTAAGTCTTTGTCCAATGACGAATGATTACCCAGGTTCTGGCCGAGCAAACTATTAACTTGGCAGTTTTTGAAACCCAAAAATTAAAACAAGTCTTTGCTTGAGCATCTGTGATGAACGTCCAGAAAAGAGCTACTGGGTCAGATAAAAATGTTGACGATTACTGTCTTACTTGGACATTAATAAAGGTCTTAGTGTATTCGGCCAAAAGAGCTGAAAAGATCGTTGGAAGTATGTTTTGACGAATTGCTTTTGCACTTGGCATAAATATGGAATTGAAATGCAAGGCGTCTTAATCAATAAAGCATGACACAAGGGGATTGAAAATGATAGCTTTTCATAAATATTAAGGAGATGATTACAACCTAATTTAACTAAGTACAAGAAAGCAAAAAATTACAAGTGGCCTGCGGCCAAAAAGATAAAGGGAAGAAGCTAAGCGTCCTGATGGCTATTATCCTCTTCGTCCTGAGCCCCAGCATCATCTTCTTCTTCTTCATCTTCGGAAGATTCTTGGAAGACGGGGGCCTCTTCCCCTTTGATGTTGGCTTTGTGCAGGCTCTCTTGGAAGTCCAGCCAGCGTACATACCGGGGGACATCCTCCTCCTCAGCCATCAACTCAAAGGCCTGCACGACCCAGTTTCTGGAGGTTTCTATGACGTTATTCATAGCCTCCTTAGCAGCTGCAACTGTGTCCGCGACCTCAGCGTTAAGGGCTTGGTTCTTTACCTTCAGGACGAGGTTCTCTTTGTAGAATTCAGCAGCCATTGTCATGACTGAGTTCCTCTCGTCCGTCAGGGCACGTTCCAAAGATGCCCGTTCGTCCAACATCTCCGTCAGCCGAAGGAGATAGACTTTGTTCTGAGATTCCGTTTCGGCTGACCGTTTTTCCAAAGCAATCTTGGTTTGCTGATGCAACACCTCTTGCTGGGCAATAACGAACTGAGCATGGTCAGCTGCCGCGGTCACATCCTGGATGGGCTTCTTATTTTCTTTTCGAAGCGCTTTCGCCCAGTCCTCGGTTAGCATGCTGCGAGCAAAAAGCTAAGAATAAGAAAGGAGAAGGTATGTCAGGACGGTTGAAAAAGAAAGAAATATATGTCAAGTAGAAAATATAAGCGTCTAAAGAAAGGAAAGAGCACCTCGGCAGCAAGTTGAGACATTTATCCTACATGCCCTAAAGATGCTCCCCTCAACCCCTTGATGTAGGGTTCATGAAAGCACTTGAAAAGCTCCAGCTTGAGCTTCTCACGTTCGGCTGATGACATCTTTCCGAAAGCCGGAGAAGATTCATCATCAGAAAGAATAGGAGAGCCGTCAGCAGCTGGACCCTTCCCTTTATCTGAAAGGTTAGACTCGTCAGTACACCTGATGGGAATAACCACGGCCTGTTTGTTGGATGGACTCATCGGACGCCCGCCAACCCGTAGTGTTCGAACCACGTTTGAATAATAAGACTCACCAGAAGAACGAGACGCCGTCCTATAAGCAGTAGGCATCTGGCCTACCAGCTGGGCCACTGGTCCAGAGAAAGCAGACCCGTCTGCAGCCGCGTCCGGCTAAGAAGATTGTCCTGCATCGTCCAGGACAACAACCTCGTCAGGTTGTGAAGAGGCAGGCTGCTCGGCAGGGCCGACGTAGGTCACGAGGGCCAGTGAGCCAATCTCGGTCGGTTCTTCTTTGGCCTCCTCCTTGGCCGGTATATCGATCACGACCTTAGGGACCGGCCGTGTCGTCTTCTTCTTCTTAGCAGTGAATCCCTTTGCCTTCTTAGGAGGAGTGGCTTCACTGGTGCCGGCCGGCCGCTTCTTCGCCGCCGCCTTCTCAGCCAAGGCTTTGGAGGTTGGGCATTTTTCCGAAAGATTGAAGATGTAACAAATTAGAGGCTTTTCAAAGGAGGAAATCGTCTGGATGCATCTGGACGTCCTGCTCGTCATGGAGGCAGACCGTCCAGCCATCGTCTGGACGAATGGCTCTTTTAAGAGGCAGCTCGGCCAGCACTCATCTGGACGTACTGCTCCTCGAAGACGCAGCCCGTCAAGGAATCCACCTGGACGAGTTGCTCCTCGAATAGGCAGCTCGTCCAGCACTCATCTGGACGTACTGCTCCTCGAAGAGGCAGACCGTCAAGGAATCAACCTGGACGAGTTGCTCCTCGAATAGACAGCTCGTCCAGCACCCATCTGGACGTACTGCTTCTCGAAGAGGCAACCCGTCATGCAATCGAACTGGACGAATTGCCCCTCAGAGAGACAGCTCGTCCAGTCTTCATCTAGATGGAATGCCTTTCAAAAGAAGCAGCTCGTCCAGCTATTGCTTGGACGCTTTGCTCAAAAAAAAAAAAAAAGAAAAAAAAAGAAAAAAAAAGAGAAGTGATCATACCAGGGTGTCGGCCATCTTTTCGGCACCTGATTTGCTGTATTCCTTCCAGAGAGTATCGGCAAATCTAGACGAGCTCATGTCTCCTATCCAAGATTTCCTCAGTTTACTTCTGGCTGAATCTGCAAAAAGACAATAAAAAAGCAGGTGTTAGACGAATGATAATCAGGCCGGGAATTTTACTTAGAAGATTTTTAGTAGTTATACCTCTGTCCTCGTCCTGCCGCAGGCCGGCAGTGACTACGAAGTTATCATGATAAAACATCTCTTTAAAGGGGATCCAATTGGACGGACCCTTGAAAGAGACGTCTTCCATGGAATACTCCGAAATCCGGAAGTACTCCACCATCTCCTCGGCAGAGTTACTCTCTAGTTCCAGTTACGAAGCCATCCGTCCAGTGTTAGTGTTGGATCGGCTAAAATATCGAAGCCGATTAGCAACCGCTTTACTGGGCGCTTGGACGAAAAGGAAATTCACCTTCCAAGAGTGCATTTTGGATGTCTTATCCCAAGACGTCAAGAATCCTTGACGGTTGCATACACTCAGCCAGCTTCCTTCAACGGTTCTAGGAACCTTGGCAACGTAATGAATATGGGTGAAGGCGGCCAGAGAAGGATCTTTTCCTTTTAAATTACAAACGGCCAGAAAGGTAAGGATGTTTTGCCAAGAGTTTAGGGCAAGTTGATTATGTCCTATGCCATAGTAATGAAGAAGCTGGCTGATGAAAGGGTGAAGAGGAAAGCGCAGGCCGGCATCTAATGCCAGGCGATAAACGGCAAAATGCCCTGGCGGGGCACTAAATATAGTATCCTCTCGGCCAGGAAGAACAAAGTGGTATCCCGGCATGGGCATAACCACTGAAAAAGGTCTAAGGTCCGAGCCTAATCGTCCCAGCCAAGTGTTATCGGCCAGGATAAATCTAGGGTCAGAAAGAGGACCTAGCCGCCGTCTTATTTCAGACGAAGTTGTCGACGGCTCCTCTGAATCGCTAGCAGGGTTAGAAGAGCTGGCCGTCTGTGGCTCATCCGAAACCGTCCTACGTATGGACGGGCTGGGATCCGGGGAGCCTCTGATTTCTTGTTCTCCCTAGGCATGTTCAGGGGAAGGGCTTGGGATTGCTGGACGAGCACTTTGGACTTCGCGCTCTCCGTCAGCGGGAATCCGTCCAGTAGATGTCTCCATTTCCGAGCTGGAGGCCGGCAGGTTAACTCCTCGTCTGATACGAGCTGTTTGCTTGACGCGCGCCAGATTACCCTGCACAGGTAAAGACTGGGTCGTCTGACTTTGCCGGCCATGAGAAAAGAAAAAGAATGCATGTCCGGCCAAGATGGGTCCAACTCTAGAAGATGTCGAAGAGGATAGGCCCTCTGTTCTAGGGCTAGTACCAACCCTTGAGCGGCCGGGTTTGTTCGATGAAGAAGACGAGCTCATTTTCTTAAAATATGTGTGAAAGCAAGAAAGAGAGTTGAGAAGACGAGTTCGGACGAATGTCAAAGACGACTTGAGACCTCGGACGAGCAAAGTGACAATTGCAAAGGCTTGGACGGGAGTAGTTTCTCTCTCTAAAAGCTCAGTAAAAATTGCAGAGTCTCTCTTTCTAGAAAATTTCTCAGCAATGTTAAAATGATTCCAGGAGCGACTAAGTCCCATATTTATAGAGGGGTGAAAATGACCCCCTCATCCGGTAAAAAGTAACCGTTGTTCATAGGGTTTGACCTGTGGAGACCGGCAAAGTGGCGCCCTTTTTTGAAAAAGAAAAGAGCAGTTCCAGGTCGGTTAAAAGAGGAAGATTAACCGTCTTGGCACCTAAAAGATGATAACTCCCTCTTTTAAGGGGCAAATGTTGTAGCCTAAAAATCAGCGGCTATCAAGCTGACACGTGGCCTCATCAGAGCCCTACATGTGGCATACGCTTGTGAAGGCAAAGTACAAAAGGCCAACAGCTTGCAGGGCTAAAAGTACGTTTTCCTGAAGGAAGAGTACTAAAAGTCCCTTTAATGGCCCAAAAGTTGTACTTAGGCCCAGCAAGAATAGTTTGCACCTTTGTATGAAAGTGAGGTGTACTGATGATATGGAAATAATAATAATTATATGGAATTCTAGTTCTGTTAGGATTCTATGTAATTTAGGGTTTTTAATTTCTGTTTATTTTAATTAAGTGTGTAAATGATAAAGGAATCCTATTATATTTAGGAGTCTAATTCCTTATCATTGAGTCAAAGTATTTCCTAATTATATTATGTTTAGGCGTGTGAAATAGGTTAGCTAAAGATAGGATGATTATTTATCTTGATCCTTAAGATAAAGATAAATAAGTTTAGTTGTTTTTCTAATTCAATTAGGTTTAGGAAAATCTTGTACTATATAAAGGGATTTTCGAGCATAATAATAAGTTAGATGAGTTTGAGTTATTTGAGTTTCAGGAGAGAATCCAAAAACCCTTGTTTTACAAGTGAATCAAAACCCCTAGTTGAACCGTGAGCTGAAATACACCTGGGTTCATCATATCTTGTTACGAAATACATAAAAAATACAAAAAAATACAAACAAACTTTCGATCAAATCCGCTAAACTACATCAAAGAGCCCAACTTTAGTGAAATCTTCTTAATCTTCATCAAGATTCACATCAACTGACCAATCAATCACTGCCACATGTCACCATCTTATTGATTAGCTAATCAGATGCTCCCAAATTAGGGTGACATCAAGGTACAACAGTCATTTCAAACAGTATAAATAGTCCTTGATTTCAGGGTGATAGGTACGTTTTTCCAGAGCATAGTACTGTTACTCTGTCATAAATTCTTCTCTCTCTCTCTACTTTCTCTCTCTAAAAGTTTCTTTACATCCCTGACATCTGACTTAAGCATCGGAGGGGGAAATACCACCCAAACCTCCAGGGTGGGTCCCTTTTTGCAGGTTGCTGGTCAGGAGTTAGCATCGGGATTCGAGCCAATCATTGCTGCACAAGTCTCCAGTTTCGAGAACCTATCTTTAGGAGTTGTTGTATTAGTTTACCAGTTTTACACTACATAACAGTTTTGGTTTTTATTTCGTTTGATTTTTTCATTTTAGAATCCATTTTCGTTTCATTTTTTGAGGCTTCATTTTCGTTTGATTTTTTGTTCGATTCTTAATTTTCGTTTATCTGGGTAGTGTTTTTTGGTTCCTTCGTTTTCTAATTTTCGTTTTTTTCGTATCTTAATTTTTTTTTCTAATTTTCGTTTTTTTAGTTCCTTCGTTTACTAATTTTAGATTTTAAATCTAATTTTCGATTTCGTATAATTACTGGATAATTGCAATTATTTCGTTTCGTATGTTGTAATTTTCGTATAATTAGTATATTGCAATTTCGTATATTGCAATTTTTGTATAATGAGTTTTTAGATCTAATTTCCATTTCGTTTTGTTTTTATATATAAATTCTCATTATTGTCGGTTATTTTGGGATTTAGTTCTTAATTTTCATGTAGTCTCGATTTTTAGGTTTGTAATATTTTGTATATGTTAAATTTTTACTTTTGTATATTTGTGTATTTTCTTTATTTATATTATAATGTTATTTCTATGAATTTATTTAGTTTCTATGTATAAATTCTTATTTATATGTATTTTGTATCATTTTTGTTTTTGTATAATTTATTATTGTTGTATATATATGTTTGGTTTGGTATATTTTTAGACTAATATAGTGGGAAATTATTGCGCCAAACATTGAGATGATTTATTTACCTAGTGCCAAAAATTGAAGAATGTTAAATGTGCAGACCTGCAGCTGCAAGCCTGCAACTTTTTTTTTGACATCAAGGCTACATACTAATGTGGTTCTTTAGAAAACCGCATCAGAAAACGATAAACTGATGCGGTTTTACCTTAAAACCGCATCAGTTAATCAAATTAATTGATGCAGTTCTAAGGTAAAATCGCATCAGATTATCGTATTCTGATGCGGTTTTGGACCGCATCAGAATACATTAGTGAGCTGCTGCGAGCCTATCCAATGCGGATCAAAACCGCATCAGTAAGTTCGATTTTGACCGTATCGGGTAGACTTTTTTCCACTAGTGTAACTGAGTTGTGCCTCTTCCCTTTTTAGCTTCATTAGGCTCTCTCCTCCTTTGCTTTGTAGGTCTCTCAGGTGGTCTCTTGATATTAGGGGGGCAATGTGAGGGAGGTTGAACTCAGGCCACTCAGTGAGGTCAGGCATATGGTGGATATGATCCCCATAGGTGAGCTTGTATGCTACCCCCTTGAAGAATGGGAAAACAAAATCAGCAGGCTAAAGCCTTTGATTGAATATGACCCATAGAGCATGTTTGCAAGGGATGCTTTATCAAACCTTGCTCCAGTCACACCCACATTTAGATGTTGTAAGCTTAATAAAGGAAGTTCACATTGCCATCCATAACCTCACACTCACCACCTCTACATGTCGTGGCATAATAGAACCTTGACTCATCTCTTCTTGCTTCCAAATTCCTCTTTGCATACTATGTGAGTTCATTTGGACCCATGTCCATAGCTTTATCAAACCTTGCTCCAGTCCTCTTCATGCACCATGTTCTTATTTCTGCAAAAAAAAAAAAAATGATAAACCAATTCATTAATTAAGTGTAAGACTTAAAAGCAAGAAAAGGCAAACAAAAAAAAAACAATACCTTAAAGTAGGGTTAGTACAGGTAAGTCCCTGTAGGGCTTAGTGTAGGCATTGAAAGATTCCATAAAATACCATCCCACTACTTTCATCATCAAAATCATCATCACTCTCATCCTCACTAGACTCCTCAATCACATGAGGTTAGCGTTAAGTTAGCTTCCTTCTCCTCTTGGTATTCCTTACATCAGCTTTCATCTTAGGCCTTGGGATCCCAAATTTAACAGCAGTACTCTTAGGTATCCTAAAACCAGTAGGCCTAAACAACTTAATTCCAGGAGTGGTTTGAGTGTGTTTGAGATTCTTTGTGAGTGTTTCAGGAGTGATCATTCATTAAGATATATCCTTGTTACTATTTTTCGAATTCTTATAATTCTTTATAAAAGTTGGCGTTTCTCTTGAATGTTTAAATATCCTAGTTGTGCATTCAAATCAAGAATGACACAGATGCAGAAAGGCAACTCAAGTTCAATATATTTTTTGATCTATTTATTATTTATTGAATTTGGACCATTTTGCAATTCAAAGCTGTAAGTAGTGTTTTAGTGTTGGAGTTAGTGATCCTTCAATTAATATGGATGATTTCGTGGATTGCATTGAATAAGATTAGCATTGTAAATTTGTGTCATCGTTGGTTAAAATAATAGTTAGTTAGCTAAGTTGTTTTTAGTTTTACTAAAGTCCAAAAATAATAACTTATTTTGGTTTATTAGCAGTCTAAGTTGTCGTGGTTGTATTTTAGGAAAGTTACCCTAAACTTGTGGAGTAAGTGGCGTGCAAGGCGTATCCTTGAGTTTCATGTGATTCAGTTGAAATTAAGTAAAATATTGCATAGCTTTCCATAAGTTATTGTTTCCTTAAATTTAGCTAGATTCTAGGCTTAAATTAAGGGCGAATACTTTCCTAATTTACTAATAGTAAATTGTGCCTTATGGATGTCTTGGAGAGCAAGGTTTTCTTTCTTCTTCTACTATCAATAATACAAGTCTAGCCTCATTAAGAGATAAATAACAATTATAGTGAATTTACATAAAATTGTGTTAAGTTTATGATTGTTTCATGAATCTTAATTTCGACCATTAATCAGATTTTTACGAGTGTTAATCTTATTAGTATTTAAACAACTTAATTCCAGGAGTGGTTTGAGTGTGTTAAAGATACTTTGTGAGTGTTTCAGGAGTGATCATTCATTAAGATATATCCATGTTACTATTTTTCGAATTCTTATTGTTCTTTATAAATGTTGGCATTTCTCTTGAATGTTTAAATATCCAAATTGAGCATTCAAATCAAGAATGACACAGATGCAGCAAGGCAAGTCAAGTTCAATATATTTTTTGATCTATTTATTATTTATTGAATTTGGACCATTTGGCAATTCAAAGCTGTAAGTAGTGTTTTAGTGTTGGATTTAGTGATCCTTCAATCAATATGGATGATTTCGTGGATTGCATTGAAGAAGATTAGCATTGTAAATATGTGTCATCGTTGGTTAAAATAATAGTTAGTTAGCTAAGTTGTTTTTAGTTTTACTAAAGTCCAAAAATTATAACTTATTTTGGTTTATTAGCAGTCTAAGTTGTTGTGGTTGTATTTTAGAAAAGTTACCTTAAACTTGTGGAATGAGTGGCGTGCAAGGCGTATCCTTGAGTTTCATGTGATTCAGTTGAAATTAAGTAAAATATTGCATAGCTTTCCATAAGTTATTGTTTCCTTATATTTAGCTAGATTCTAGACTTAAATTAAGGGCTAATACTTTCCTAATTTACTAGTAGTAAATTGTGGCTTATGGATGTCTTGGAGAGCAAGGTTTTCTTTCTTTTTCTACTATAAATAATACAAGTCTAGCCTCATTAATTAAGAGATAAATAACAATTATAGTGAATTTACATAAAATTGTGTTAAGTTTATGATTGTTTCATGAATCTTAATTTCGTCCATTAATCAGATTTTTACGAGTGTTAATCTTGTAAGTATTTAAACAACTTAATTCCAGGAGTGGTTTGAGTGTGTTTGAGATTCTTTAGGAGTGTTTCAGGAGTGATCATTCATTAAGATATATCCTTGTTACTATTTTTCGAATTCTTATTGTTCTTTATAAAAGTTGGCGTTTCTCTTGAATGTTTAAATATCCAAGTTGAGCATTCAAATCAAGAATGAAACAGATGCAGCAAGGCAACTCAAGTTCAATATATTTTTTGATCTATTTATTATTTATTGAATTTGGACCATTTTGCAATTCAAAGCTGTAAGTAGTGTTTTAGTGTTGGAGAGTGATCCTTCAATTAATATGGATGATTTCGTGGATTGCATTGAAGAAGATTAGCATTGTAAATATGTGTCATCGTTGGTTACAATAATAGTTAGTTAGCTAAGTTGTTTTTAGTTTTATTAAAGTCCAAAAATTATAACTTATTTTGGTTTATTAGCAGTCTAAGTTGTCGTGGTTGTATTTTAGGAAAGTTACCTTAAACTTGTGGAATGAGTGGCGTGCAAGACGTATCCTTGAGTTTCATGTGATTTAGTTGAAATTAAGTAAAATATTGCATATCTTTCCATAAGTTATTATTTCCTTAAATTTAGCTAGATTGTAGACCTAAATTAAGGGCGAATACTTTCCTAATTTACTACTAGTAAATTGTGGCTTATGGATGTCTTGGAGAGCAAGGTTTTCTTTCTTCTTCTACTATAAATAATACAAGTCTAGCCTCATTAAGAGATAAATAACAATTATAGTGAATTTACATAAAATTGTGTTAAGTTCATGATTGTTTCATGAATCTTAATTTCGACCATTAATCAGATTTTTACGAGTGTTAATCTTATTAGTATTTGAAGAACTTAATTCCAGGAGTGGTTTGAGTGTGTTTGAGATACTTTGTGAGTGTTTCAGGAGTGATCATTCATTAAGATATATCCTTGTTACTATTTTTCGAATTCTTATTGTTCTTTATAAAAGTTGGCGTTTCTCTTGAATGTTTAAATATCCTAGTTTAGCATTCAAATCAAGAATGACACAGATGCAGCAAGGCAACTCAAGTTCAATATATTTTTTGATCTATTTATTATTTATTGAATTTGGACCATTTTGCAATTCAAAGCTGTAAGTAGTGTTTTAGTGTTGGATTTAGTGATCCTTCAATTAATATGGATGATTTCGTGGATTGCATTAAAGAAGATTAGCATTGTAAATATGTGTCATCGTTGGTTAAAATAATAGTTAGTTAGTTGAGTTCATTTTAGTTTTACTAAAGTCCAGAAATTATAACTTATTTTGGTTTATTAGCTGTCTAAGTTGTCGTGGTTGTATTTTAGGAAAGTTACCTTAAACTTGTGGATTGAGTGGCGTGCAAGGCGTATCCTTGAGTTTCATGTGATTCAATTGAAAATAATTAAAATACTGCATAGCTTTCCATAAGTTATTTTTTCCTTAAATTTAGCTAGATTCTAGGCTTAAATTAAGAGCGAATACTTTCCTAATTTACTTGTAGTAAATTGTGGCTTATGGATGTCTTGGAGAGTAAGGTTTTCTTTCTTCATCTACTATAAATAATACAGGTCTAGCCTCATTCAGAGATAAATAACAATTATAGTGAATTTACATAAAATTGTGTTAAGTTTATGATTGTTTCAAGAATCTTAATTTCGACCATAAATCAGATTTTTATGAGTGTTAATCTTATTAGTATTTAACCAACTTAATTGCAGGAGTGGTTTGAGTGTGTTTCAGATTCTTTGTGAGTGTTTCAATATTGATCATTCATTAAGAAATATCCTTGTTACTATTTTTCGAATTCTTATTGTTCTTGTTCAAAGTTGGCGTTTTTCTTGAATGTTTAAATATCCTAGTTAAGCATTCAAATCAAGAATGACACAGATGCAGCAAGGAAACTCAAGATCAATATATTTATTAATCTATTTATTTATTGAATTTGGACCATTTTGCAATTCAAAGTTGTAAGTAGTGTTCTAGTTTTGGATTTGTTGATCCCTTGATTAATAAGGATGATTTCATGGACTAGATTGAAGGAGATTAGCATTGTAATTAAGTGTCATTGTTAATTAAAATCTTTGTTAGTTAGCTGAGTTGTTTTTAGTTTTACTAAAGTCAGAAAATTAACTTATTTTGGTTTATTAGGAGTCTAAGTTGTCGTGGTTGTATTGTAGGAAAGTTACCTTAACTTGTGAGATGAGTGGTGTAGGATGAGTGGTTGATTCATGGTCGAAATTAAGATTCATGAAACAATATATTTTTATATGAAAATTGTGTTAACTTTATGATTATTTCATGAATCTTAATTTCGACCATTAATCAAATTTTTGGGAGTGTTAATCTTATTCGTATTTAAACAACTTAATTTCAGGAGTGGTTTGAGTGTGTTTGAGATTCTTTGTGAGTGTTTCAGGAGTGATCATTCATTAAGATATATCCTTGTTACTATTTTTCAAATTCTTATTGTTCTTGTTCAAAGTTGGTGTTTCTCTTGAATGTTTAAATATCCTAGTTCAGTATTCAAATCGAGAATGACACAGATGCAGCAAGGAAACTCAAGATGAATATATTTTTTATTCTATTTATTTATTGAATTTGGACCATTTTGCAATTCAAAGCTGTAAGTAGTGTTTTAGTTTTGGATTTGTTGATCCTTCAATTAATAAGGATGATTTCGTGGACTAGATTGAAGCAGATTAGCATTGTAATTAAGTGTCATCATTAGTTAAAATCTTTGTTAGTTAGCTAAGCTGTTTTTAGTTTTACTAAAGTCCGAAAATCATAACTGATTTTGGTTTATTAGGAGTATAAGTTGTCGTGGTTGTATCGTAGGAAAGTTACCTTAAACTTGTGAGATGAGTGGTGTAGGATGAGTGGTTGATTAATGGTCAAAATTAAGATTTATGAAACAATATATTTTCATATTAAAATTGTGTTAACTTTATGATTGTTTCATGAATCTTAATTTCAACCATTAATCAGATTTTTGGGAGTATTAATCTTATTTGTATTTAAACAACTTAATTCCAGGAGTGGTTTGAGTGTGTTTGAGATTCTTTGTGAGTGTTTCAGGAGTGATCATTCATTAAGATATATCCTTGTTACTATTTTTCAAATTCTTCTTGTTATTTATAAAAGTTGGCGTTTCTCTTGAATGTTTAAATATCCAAGTTGAGCATTCAAATCAAGAATGACACAGATGCAGCAAGGCAACTCAAGTTCAATATATTTTTTGATCTATTTATTATTTATTGAATTTGGACCATTTTGAAATTCAAAGCTGTAAGTAGTGTTTTAGTGTTGGATTTAGTGATCCTTTAATTAATATGGATGATTTCGTGGATTGCATTGAAGAAGATTAGCATTGTAAATATGTGTCATCGTTGGTTAAAATAATAGTTAGTTAGCTGAGTTGTTTTTAGTTTTACTAAAGTCAAAAAATTATAACTAATTTTTGTTTATTAGCAGGCTAAATTGTCGTGGTTGTATTTTAGGAAAGTTACCTTAAACTTGTGGAAAGAGTGGCGTGCAAGGCGTATCCTTGAGTTTCATGTGATTCAGTTGTAATTAAGTAAAATATTGCATAGCTTTCCATAAGTTATTGTTTCCTTCAATGTAGCTAGATTCTAGGCTTAAATTAAGGGCGAATACTTTCCTCATTTAGTAGTAGTAAATTGTGGCTTATGGATGTCTTGGAGAGCAAGGTTTTCTTTCTTCTTCTACTATCAATAATACAAGTCTAGCCTCATTAAGAGATAAATAACAATTATAGTGAATTTACATAAAATTGTGTCAAGTTTATGATTGTTTCATGAATCTTAATTTCAACCATTAATCAGATTTTTACGAGTGTTAATCTTATTAGTATTTAAACAACTTAATTCCAGGAGTGGTTTGAGTGTGTTTGATATTCTTTGTGAGTGTTTCAATAATGATCATTCATTAAGAAATATCCTTGTTATTATTTTTCGAATTCTTATTGTTCTTGTTCAAAGTTGGCGTTTCTCTTGAATGTTTAAATATCCTAGTTGAGCACTCAAATCAAGAATGACACAGATGCAACAAGGAAACTCAATATCAATTTATTTTTTAACCTATTTATTTATTGAATTTGGACCATTTTGCAATTCAAAGCTGTAAGTAGTGTTTTAGTGTTGGATTTAGTGATCCTTCAATTAATATGGATGATTTCGTGGATTGCATTGAAGTAGATTAGAATTGTAAATATGTGTCATCGTTGGTTAAAATAATAGTTAGTTAGCTGAGTTGTTTTTAGTTTTACTAAAGTCCAAAAATTATAACTTATTTTGGTTTATTAGCAGTCTAAGTTGTCGTGGTTGTATTTTACGAAAGTTACCTTAAACTTGTGGAATGAGTGGCGTGCAAGACGTATCCTTGAGTTTCATGTGATTCAGTTGTAATTAAGTAAAATATTGCATAGCTTTCCATAAGTTATTGTTTCCTTAAATTTAGCTAGATTCTAGGCTTAAATTAAGGGCGAATACTTTCCTCATTTACTAGTAGTAAATTGTGGCTTATGGATGTCTTGGAGAGCAAGGTTTTCTTTCTTCTTCTACTATAAATAATACAAGTCTAGCCTCATTAAGAGATATATAACAATTATAGTGAATTTACATAAAATTGTGTTAAGTTTATGATTGTTTCATGAATCTTAATTTCAACCATTAATCAGATTTTTACGAGTGTTAATCTTATTAGTATTTAAACAAGTTAATTCCAGGAATGGTTTGAGTGTGTTTGAGATTCTTTGTGAGTGTTTCAATAATGATCATTCATTAAGAAATATCCTTGTTACTATTTTTCGAATTCTTATTGTTCTTGTTCAAAGTTGGCATTTCTCTTCAATGTTTAAGTATCCTAGTTGAGCATTCAAATCAAGAATGACATAGATGCAGTATGGCAACTCAAGATCAATATATTTTTTTATCTATTTATTTATTGAATTTGGACCATTTTGCATTTCAAAGCTGCAAGTAGTATTTTAGTTTTGGATTTGTTGATCATTCAATGAATACGGATGATTTCGTGGACTAGATTGAAGAAGATTAGCATTGTAACTAAGTGTCATCGTTAGTTAAAATCTTTGTTAGTTAGCTGAGTTGTTTTTCGTTTTACTAAAGTCCGAAAATTATAACTGATCTTGGTTTATTATGAGTCTAAGTTGTCGTGGTTGTATTGTAGGAAAGTTACCTAAAACTTGTTAGATGAGTGGTGTGGGAGGAGTGGTTGATTAATTGTCGAATTTAAGATTCATGAAACAATATATTTTTATAATAAAATTGGGTTAATTTTATGATTGTTTCACGAATCTTAATTACGACCATTAATCAGATATTTAGGAGTGTTAATCTTATTCGTATTCAAACAACTTAATTTCAGGAGTGGTTTGAGTGAGTTTGAGATTGCTTCTGAGTGTTTCGGGAGTGATCATTCATTAAGAAATATTCTTGTTACTATTTTTCGAATTCTTATTGTTCTTGTTCAAAGTTGGCGTTTCTCTAGAATGTTTAAATATCCTACTGTAAGTAGTGTTTTAGTATTGGATTTGTTGATCCTTCAATTTATAAGGATGATTTCGTGGACTAGATTGCAGAAGATTAGCATAGTAAGTAAGTGTCATCGTTAGTTAAAATAATAGTTACTTAGGTGAGTTGTTTTTAGTTTTACTAAAGTCCAAAAATTATAACTTATTTTGGGTTATTAGCAGTCTAAGTTGTTGTGGTTGTATTTTAGGAAAGTTACCTTAAACTTGTGGAATGAGAGGCTTGCAAGGCGTATCCTTGAGTTTCGTGTAATTCGGTTGTAATTAAGTAAAGTATTGCATAGCTTTCCATAAGTTATTGTTTCCTTAAGTTTAGTTAGATTCTAGGCTAAATTAAGGGAGAACTCTTTCCTAATTTACTAGTGGTAAATTGTGGCTTATGGATGTCTTGGAGAGCAAGGTTTTCTTGCTTCTTTTACTATAAATAATACAAGTCTAGCCTCATTAAGAGATAAATAACAATTATAGTGAATTTACATAAAATAGTGTCAAGCTTATGATTCTTTCATGAATCTGAATTTCGACCATTAATAAGATTTTTACGAGACTTAATCTTATTAGTATTTAAACAACAAAATTCCAGGAGTGGTTTGAGTGTGTTTGAGATTCTTTGTGAGTGTTTCAATAATGATCATTCATTAAGAAATATCCTTGTTACTAATTTTTGAATTCTAATTGTTCTTGTTCAAAGTTGGCGTTTCTCTTGAATGTTTAAATATCCTAGTTGAGCATTCAAATCAAGAATGACACAGATGCAGCAAGGCAACTCAAGATTAATATATTTTTTGATCTTTTTATTTATTGAATTTGGACCATTTTGCATTTCAAAGCTGCAAGTATCCTTCAATTAAGAAGGATGATTTCGTGGACTTGATTGAAGAAGATTAGCATATTAAATTATGAGTTTTTCAAATATGCCCAAATTATATATTGGGCCTAAGTTCACAAATCTAATTCAAGTTATTGGTTAATAAAATTAAAAATATTTTAAAATAAAAATTCAAAAAGGATTTATATAAGATTTTTTTTTTTGAAAAAAATTCTTTAAAACCAATTTCGGTGCAACTCACTCCAGTGAGTTGTATCCAAGTTGGTTACTTTGTTTTACTTTTATCTTTTGGTTAATTTGTTTGTTTTATCTTTTGGTTAATTGGCATCTAGACTATTTATCTTATGGAATATTCCTCTATTCTAGCTATATGATCATAAAAGATAGTGTATCCTAGCTAAAACTAATTATCTTTTCTCAAAGATCTATCTTTTAGTTTCCTAATCCTATTCCGATTCTACCTGCCTTTTGACATGTTAAGCATTTGGAAACAAATTTAGCTATGTCCAACTTCATACGAGCCCACCAGAAATTCTTCTTTAAAGCCTTATACAGCTTATCGCCCCCTAGGTGCATAGAATATGGAGAATTATGGCCTTCTTCCATGATTTTCAACTTTAAATCTTCGCAAGCTTCGGGTATACACCACCTTCCTTCCATTCTTAAGCTTCCATCTTCATAAATTTCGAAGTCCCCAGCATGACCCTCCCTCACCTTTTCTTTTATCTTTTCCATCTTTTCATCCTTTAATTGCGCTTCCCTAATTTGATCAAACATAGAGGGTTGAATGGTTAATGCACTACACATTTTCTCTACTTCTCGATATTGCATAACTTCAAGATTCATCTTCTGAAAGTCTAAACACAGTTAATCTGCCACCACCATAGTACTTAAGGTATGACTTGTCTTCCTACTTAAGGCATATGCCACTACATTGGCTTTCCCTTCATGGTATTGGATATCCAAATCGTAGTCTTTTATGAATTCTAACCATCTCCTTTGCCTCATATTCAAATCCTTTTGGGTGAAAATGTATTTCAAACTCTTGTGATCTGTGTATATCTTACATGTCACCCCATAGAAATAATGACGCCAAATCTTTAAAGCAAAAACTATTGCGGCCAAGTCTAGGTCATGAGTAGGGTAGTTGACTTCATATGGCTTCAGTTGCCTTGATGCATAAGCAATGACTCTTCTATTTTACATTAAAACACACCCTAGACCATGTTTAGATGCATCATTGTAGTCTTTCTTTTAGGATGGTGAAGGCTTTCTCACATTCTGGGCTCCAAATTAACTTGGACTCTTTCTTCATAAGGTAAGTCATAGGTCGGGCTATTTTCGAGAACTCCTTAACAAAACGTCTGTAATAACCTGCTAGACCTAGAAAACTTCTTATATCAGTCACATTCTTTGGAGTAGGCCATTCACTAACGGCTTCAATCTTTGCTGGATCAACGGCAACACCCTCATTAGAAATGACGTGGCCCAGAAATGCCTTTTTTTCCAACCAAAACTCACACTTCAAAAACTTTGCATACAACTGCTTCTGTTGGAGGGTTGACAAAATTATTCGAAGGTGTTTCTCATGCTCTTCTTCATTCTTAGAGTAAACCAATATATCATCTATAAATACTACCACAAATTGGTCTAAGCATGGCTTGAAAATTCGGTGCATGAAATCCATAAATACTGCTGGCGCATTAGTCAATCCAAAAGGCATTACTGTTAACTCATAATGGCCATAACGTGTCCTAAAAGCGGTCTTAGCAATGTCCTTATCAGCAATTCTTAACTGATGACACCCTGACCTTAAGTCAATCTTAGAGAAAATTCCACCTCCTTTCAGTTGGTCAAACAAATCATTGATCCTTGGGAGATGATACTTATTCTTAATGGTCACTTGGTTCAACTCACGGTAGTCGATGCACAACCTTAGACTACCATCCTTCTTCTTTACAAATAAGACAAGTGCACCCTATGGGGATACACTGGGCCTTGCGTAGCCCTTTTCTAATAACTCTTCTGACTGAGTTTTAAGCTCATTCATTTCAGCTAGAGCCATACGATATGGTTCTTTAGATATTGGGCCATTTCGAGGCACTAAGTCTATGGTGAACTCCACTTCCCTTATTGGAGGCATTCCAGGGATTTCTTCAGGAAAGACATCCTGAAATTCATTAACTACGGGAATATTCTCCATCTTCTCTTTTTCTACCTCCAACTTTTGTATATTACAGAAGTACAATGGATACCCCTTTCTTATACAATTCTTGAGTTGCATAGCAGAAATCATTCTTGGGCTGGGCTTCTGACTGATTTTTCTATAGGTTACTTTGACTCCTTTTGGGCCTTTCAAGGTCACTGTTTGGGCTCTGCAGTCTATTTGGGCTTTGAATCTTCCCAACCAATCGATTCCCATAACAACATCTAGGTCATCTAACTCGAATTCAATTAAGTCTGAAGGAAATTCTACCCCTGCTATAGTCACTAAAACATCTCTATATAGCTTAGAAACGTTAATGACATCTCCAGAAGGTATGACTATATCCATGCTTATAAGTTCGGGTTTTCCCAACTTAAGTTTCTCCACTATGGTTTTGAAATAAAAGAATGAGAAGCTCCTGAATCAAATAAAATCTTAACTAGAATAGAAGAGATAAAGAAAGTACTAGTCACTATGCCTGCAGTCGTTTCAGCCTCACGATTGCTCATGACAAACACTCGACCTTGATTATTTGTCTTAGCTTGATTGTCTCCTCCGTTCCCATTCTTAGGAGGAACACGATTATGGGTCACCGCTTGCTGTTGGAGTCCTTTGTTTCCGTTACCTCCCTGATTCTGGGTTGGCTTAGGATTTGCCGATGTTGAGTCTTTCTGGAAGCACTCGTATTCTCTTGGCCTAACTTGCTACAGATCCTACAAGTTACCAGATTTCCTTCACAATCCTTCCCTGGGTGGTTTCTTGGACATCTTTTGCAGTAGTAGACTCTCTTGGACTTTCCAATTTCAGATTGACTACGATTGTTGTTATTCCCATTACTTTTATCATCCTTTCCTTGCTTGAATCCCCCATTAGTCTTTTTACGTTTATCTCCACCTTGAAACCCATTACAAGAACCCTTCCTTTTATCTCCAGGATTCACTTCCAGCTCTCTTCCCTTGATCCCGAATAGATGGGCAGCTCTCCCATACACTTCATCAAGGCTATTAAAGTTAGCCCCTCCCAATTTCCCTTGAATGGACAAGGTCAACCCTTGCTCAAATCGTTGAGCCTTCAAAATTTCAGTTGGAACCATTTCAGGTGCAAACCTCATTAACTCTATGAACTTAGAGTAGTATTCATTGACAGTCATGGTCCCCATCCTCAAGTTGGTAAACTCTAGGCACTTCTTTTTCCTTAAGTGAGGTGGGTAAAACTTGATTCTCAAGGCTTCCTTAAATTCTCCCACCCAAACTCCTCTTGAGTCGTCAAAGGCTCCTTCCTTTGGGACCACCATAAATCAGCTTCCTCTCTTAGGTAGTATGTAGCATTGTTGATTTTTATATCATCATCACACCTAACAGCAGTAAACAGTTTATCAAACTCCCTAATACAGTTCTCAAGACTGGTTGGGTCCTCTTTTTCATCATAGACGGGTGGATTCCTAAAGGCTACTTTCTTAAACACCTCGCCAGCCAGGTCAGGCTCTTGTTGACGGTTCAGCTGAAAAGTCATAGCCTTGGCTAAATTCTTGGTCAGAGAGGTCAACTCCTTAAGAGTTGCTCGAGTTTTGGATCTACTTCCAGGTTTATTGGACATTTCTTCCTGGGCAAGAAACAAACTACTTATTAAGTTATCCTACTAAATTTGTAATTCGTACAACAATCATGATTCATAATATGATTGACAAATTGCACATAACATAAAAAGAACAAACTAGAATTTTATTTATTAATCCTTGAAAAGGAATGCTAACATTTATAAGGAGTAGTAGTCTAATTACATAACTACTAATTATTAAAACTACTAAAAACTGCTAATTTAACATTTTCCTAAAAAAAAAAAAAATTACTTATTAGTAAATAAAATCAGATGGATCTTGATCTTTTGCTTCATCATTGGCTTGGTGTCTAAGTGTCTAAACCATTCATCATCAGACATAGGGTGATATTCCAAAGATGATGAACGACTACCCTCTATGCTTGGCAGGCTCGGAGTTTGATATGCATTCATCATATCTTGTGCTTCTTGTTGCTCTTTCCATAATTCCGCATATCGAAGGTCAAATATGAAATAAGGTACGGTAGCTAGCCAGATTCCTTCTTGGTAATGATCCCTCATGTTGGGCATCCCATTTAATAAAGTCATCACATTGTAATACTTATTGTATAGCCAATGGTAGGGTTCAATGTAGGGTAAGTGTTCTAGAAGCAGAGCAATTGTTGGTCCATGATAATGAAACTGCTGGTATCCTTACTCTATTAAAAAGTTTGCATACTTCAAAATAGAACGCACATAATCAATCACAGTTTGTGCATCTCTTTTTACTAGAATACATACGAAAAATGGACTATGACTTGCCATAATAAATTTGTGGTAAAAAAAATACAAATAGTAAGTATAATACGTATATTGTCATAAAGACAACTAAATCTCCTCCTTATAAAAATTAATAATATTTTCATACTTTGCTAGCCAGAATGTCATACAACTATTCATAAGAACAATAATCTGATTGTAAATAAAGAAACAAAGAAAAAATTTCAAACGATTTGTATTTTTGAAAAAAAATTTAAGTATATATATATATATATATATGTATATATATATATATATATATATATATGTATATATATATACACACATATATATATATACACACACATATATATATATACACATATATATATATATAAACAGATATATATATATAATATATATATTATATATATATATATATATATAATATATATATATATATATATATATATATACACATGTAATATATATATACACATGTATATATATATATATATTATATATATACATGTGTATATATATATATACATGTGTATATATATATATATATATATATATATATATATATATATATATATATATGTGTATATATATATATATATATATTATATATATATATATTATATATGTGTGTATATATATATATATATATACACATATATATATATATATATATATATATATATATATATGTGTATATATATATATGTGTCTATATATATATATATATACATACACATATATAATAAGTTTTTTTATTTCGAATACTAGGTTTTTCGTGTATGGAAAAATTAATCGAGGGAGTTCCTAGGAAAGAGAGATGCGGCACAAAGGCCAACTTAAGTATCGAGTCTTTCCTTAGCCAGATTTTTCCTCAGAAAAATAAAGCCACACACTTATTCTTTTGATACATACATACATACATACATACATACATACATACATACATACATACATACATACATACATACATACATACATACATACATACATACATACATACATACATACATACATACATACATACATACACACACACATACATACACACATACACACATACATACACACATACACCCATACATGCATAACATACATGCATACATACACACATACATACATACACACATGCATGCATGCATGCATACATACATACATACATATAGGGATGGCAATGGGTCCTGGACCCGACCCAGACCCGCCTGGACCCGACCCATTTATAAGGGTCTGGGTCCATTTTTTTTAGACCCAATGGGTCTGGGTCGGGTCTGGGTCCTGGAGAGCATGGGTCGGGTCTGGGTCCGGGTCCAAAAATGTCAGACCCAGACCCGGCCCAGACCCGACCCACAGACCCATATATAATAATATATTAAAAAAATAAAAAATTCTAAAAAAACTAAAACCCTAATACAACTATAGGAGTCTCTAACAGTAACATTCTTCAAAAAAAAAAAGCTACAGCCGTTTCTTTCTTTCTCCAACTCCATCTCCATGGCTCTAACAAGTAACAATCCTTGGATCCTTCCTTGTTTCTACTCTCTAACTGGTTTGTTCTCATACTTTTCTTCATTATCATCACGCATTTCTTTTTTTTTTTTTTTGTTTCTGTAATTATCATCACGCATTTCGTTAATTTGTAGTTGAATTTGATTGCGCGTTAAGCCGTTAACCATACAATCCGGCGACCTCCTGGCTCCTGCTCTCCATTCGTCGACGACCAGCCACCCTTCTCACAACTCGCAAGTCGCATTCGTCCACTTCGCAACTCGCAACTCGCATTCGTCACTTCGCAATCGCAACTCGCATCAACTCGCAAGGTATGAATCTGTATTTGCAAGTCTGCAACATCCCCTTTCTTTATTTTACCTGAAGTCGCATTTTTTTTTTGTTTCTGTAATTAGTTTGGTTTAGGGTTGAATTATAAGCTACTGTTATAGTGTTACACTGTTGAATAATTAGTTTTGTTAATTAGTTTGGTTTGAATCTAGCTACTATAAATTAGTTTGGTTCAAATTGAAATGGTAATTACTAATTAGTTGCCTACCTAGTACCTATTGTTAATTTGTAAATTAGCTACTGTAAATCTAGTGCCTCCTAGTATCTATTGTTAATTTGTTATAGACTTATAGTCATTGAAATGGTAATTAGTTGCCACGCACTTTGCCACTATTGTGTTATTTATGATTAATATCTACTTGTGTTGATAATTTATGATTATTTTGTGTTATTTATGTATTTGTAGGATCTTGATGACGATGACATTGATGATGAAATGGAAGAGAACTAGCGATATGGAAGTGGAAATTTATGTATTTGAGACTTGAACTCTTGATGTTATATTGTTATTTTAGCTTGTCTTGAAACTTTGTGAGTTTGGAACATGTGTCTTTGTAATATTGTGAAGTTTTGTGAGTTGTGACTCCATTTGAAAATTGAAACTTTGTAATGTGTATGATATAATTTGTATGGTAAATTGGTAATGCTTCACCAAATATATTCTTGAAACAATATAGTGATCATATTCATAGCAACATGCACTACTAAAATAAGTGTAATAGTCCCGTAAAAAAAAAAATAAAAAAAAATAAGTGTAATAGTTTTAAAATAAGAAACTAACAAGGACCCATTTAGGACCCATTTAGGACCATGGACCCGCTAGACCCAGCGGGTCTGGGTCGGGTCTGAAAATTCTGGACCCAATGGGTCTGGGTCGGGTCTGGATCTTAAAAAAATAAACGGGTCTGGGTCTGGGTCTGGCTGGACCCGACCCAGACCCGGCCCATTGCCATCTCTACATACATACATACATACATACATACATACATACATACATACATACATACATACATACATACATACATACATACATACATACATACATACATACATACATACATACATCCATACATCCATCCATACATGCATGCATACATACATACATACATACATACATACATACATACATACATACATACATACATACATACATACATACATACATACATACATACATACATACATACATACATACATACATACATACATACATACATACGTACGTACGTACATACGTACATAC